>NC_142794.1:25404694-25606187 GCF_049724085.1 Artemia sp. Qi Xiang Cuo | reverse complement strand
ATACCATCCATAAAACTCAATTCTTCCTAGAATTATTTAAACTAAATACTTTTTGCTTAAAGCATTATTTACAGAACAAATGCATAATAAATTACAAATTTTGCTTGTAACATAGACACAAACACACAATAAAATAGTGAAAATCATTACATTGTTATTGAATTTGCAACATTCATTATACTATCTCCATGAATTATCGGGTAGACAGAAAAATAAGCAGCGCATGCACCGCTCACACACACACACACACGCACGCACACACACGTACACACACACAAACACACACACACACACATACAAAAGTCATTACGCCGCTATTGAATTTGCAATATTCATTATACTATCTCAATGAATTATCGAGTAGACGCGGCTCATGCACCGCACACACACACACACACACACACACACACACACACACACACACACACACACACACACACACACACACACATACACACACACACACACACAAAAACACACAAACAACAATAAGTACGCCGTTATTTAATTTTCACTATCAATTATACTATATCACTGAATTATTTTCTAGACGCGGCGAATGCACCACACAATCACACAAACACACACAAACACACAACAAAATAATGAAAATCATTACGACTTTATTGAATTTTAAATATTCATTATACTATCTCCATGAATTATCGGGTAGACAGAAAAATAAGCGGCGCATGCACCGCTCACACACTCCTTCAAATTGACTTGGGGAAAACAATTATTAGCGAGAAATAATAATTGAAAACTCATATTTAAATTTGCAATTTACATGTCGAGAGCTGTAGGGGCCACATCATTCTCGCCTTGCATTGGTCGTGAAGGGCCTGGCAATGCTTGATAGGGAGTGACCTCCTAATCTTGATTAGATGAAGCTGATGCATTATGAGAATCTATCCATTCTCTCTTGAATTTTCTGCCAGGTTGCATAGAGGTTTGTGCAGAGCTGACACTGGCTTGAGAGGCTCCTGGCTGGTCCAGAGAACTTGTAATGGAGCTAGCATTCCTGATGATGGATGGTCTTGCAGCTTGCATCGATGTGATATGACCCCATATTGGTCTCTTTTTGGAGGGAGGGTAATTGTATGAATCCACCTCCACATCCTTAAAAAAGAAGAAAAATTTAGTAAGGAAATAATAAGCCCTCTTTTACAGATAAATTGCCCTCTAAAGTTTATTCTGGTGTTTGTAGCACTCTATGTCTTAGTAATTTAGAAATATTTAAAAAGAAAAGCTTTTAAAGTAAAATTTTGTAAAATTTTTATTTTGGGGGGAAGGGGGATTTCAAAAACATCTTTACAGAAAATAATTTTGTCTATCAAGCATTTTATGATATTTTTAAGAATCTATATCTATTAGCACTTTAGAAATATTTAAAAACGCTTATAAAATAAAATTTTGAGTTTGGGGGGAAGGGGGATTTCAAAAACATCTTTCAATAAAATAATTTGACCTATAAAGCCGATTCTGATATTTGTAGGAGTCTATATCTATTAGCACTTTAGAAATATTTAAAAAGGCTTCTAAAATAAAATTTTGAGTTTGGGTGGAAGGGAGATTTCAAAAACATCTTGCCATAAAATAGCTTGGCCTATAAAGTCAATTCTGATATTTCTAGCGCTCTATATCTATTAGAACTTTAAAGATATTTTAAAAGGCTCCTAAAGTAAAATTTTGAGTTTGGGGGGAAGGGGGATTTCAAAAACATCTTGCCATAAAATAGTTTAGCCTATAAAGCTGATTCTGATATTTGTAGGAGTCTATATCTATTCGCACTTTAGAAATATTTAAAAAAAAGGGTTCTAAAGGAAACTTTTGGAAAATTTTGAGTTTGGGGGGATGGGAGATTTCAAAAAATATCTTGACATAAAATAATTTGGCCTATAAAGCCGATTCTGATATTTCTAGAACTCTATATCTATTAGCACTTTAGAAATATTTAAAAGGGCTTCTAAAGTAAAATTTTGAGTTTGGAGGGAAGGGGGATTTCAAAAACATCTTGCCATAAAATAATTTGGCCTATAAAGCCGATTCTGATATTTGTAGGAGTCTTTATCTATTAGCACTTTAGAAATATTTTAAGAAAGGGTTCTAAAGTAAAATTTTGGAAAATTTTGAGTTTGGGGGGATGGGAGATTTCAAAAACATCTTGCCATAATATAATTTGGCCTATAAATTCGATTCTGATATTTCTAGCACTCTATATCTATTAGCACTTTAAAAATATTTTAAAAGGCTTCTAAAGTAAAATTTTGAGTTTGGGGGGAAGGGAGATTTCAAAAACATCTCCCCATAATATAATTTGGCCTATAAAGCCGATTCTGATATTTGTAGCACTCTATATCTATTAGCACTTTAGAAATATTTAAAAAAAGGGTTCTAAAGTAAAATTTTGGAAAATTTTGAGTTTGGGGGGGGGAGGGAGATTTCAAAAAACATCTTGCCATAAAATAATTTGCCTTATAAAGTCAATTCCGAGTTTAGTGTACGGTAACGCTAGACCCTATTTTAATTTGATGGCATTGTTCAAACGTCACTCACATATCACATTTCAAAGGCTTCATTATCACCTAATTGACCACAGCAAGAATCTCTTTTTTCAGGGAAATTATTGGTACTATGCTCTGGCTTGTGGTAATAATTATAATTCTAGATAAAGAACACATAAAAGGTTGTTTGGAAATTGTCACTCTCGCTAACACGATAAGGCACAGATGCCTTTAGGTAGAACGGAAAAAGACGGAATATCTTAAACACACACACAATTGGGAAAAGCCACATTTTGAACGGGATATGTAAAAGTACAGAATTATGCTCCTAACAAAACAATGGGGGAGGGGGTTTTTGCTTTGCATAATAGAAAAAAGCATACTTAGCGTTTTATATCGAATATACTCATCATATTTTAAGGTTTTATATTATTGGAGGGGAGGGGGGCTAAGTCCCCCTGAAATTTGAACTTACTAGTAAAACGATTTTTTTTGGGAAATAAAGAATGAAAGTGTACTCACATTGAAAATAGAAATATCCATTGTTCCAAAGTTAATAAAATTCAGTGTGCTATGCTCGATATGCTAAAACATAATGAAAATTAAATTCCAATGCATGAACATTTTATACGGGATTTCAAGGACGAATAAAAAACGGATGTTGAGTTACATAATTTCGTGCATGCCCCCAAAACATGTTTGACTACTTTATAACATACCAGTTTTTTAAGGATGTGCACGTGAACTCATGACGTACATTCATTGTGCAATTGACAACAATAACAGAAAAAACCTGTCTGCTTAAATTATATTATTACGACCATACTCTCAAAACATGTTTGACTACATTATACACTGCCAAGTTTAAAAAAAAACCTCAACTTTAGTTTCATAACATGCATTATATTAATGTCTCAGGCATGGGTTTTTCTCGCGCAATTCCATTGTATATTTTCATGTAAGTTTCGTGGTGCCTATTGCCTCAGGTGTAAGTTTCCATGTAAGTTTAGAATCAGCACCAATTTCAATGTATATTTTTATGTATTTTTAGTATTCCCTATACCCTTAATACTTCTATTCATTGTTTTTATTTGTTCCTTTGAAATTTAGTATTTTCTTCAATTTCTGGTATTTTGTACTATATTTTGTAGATTACTTTAATATGGGTTTAGTCACTGAATAAAACCATTCATACACTCAAAGTTAAATAGATTTTGGCATATAATTTTAAATGGGCATTGGAAAATGAGCTTAAATTTAGAAAATCCTAATAATATTTAATCAAAATCTTCTTTTGAAAGGATATTGTATCTGTTTCTTATGACTATCCGTTGGATCCTATTGTTCCGGTGGATTGGCCCTTTTACAGAATTCTCAGAGGACAGAGGGCTTAAAATAGCAAATAAGTTATTTCATTTTTAATACCATTTTCCTCTAATATTTCAAGAGAAAAGGAGCTTTTCTTACAAACCTTGATTGCCATATAAACCTCCATTGGTACTCAAACCTCCAAACCTCCATTTGGTACTCAAAATAATAATTAGGGGGTTTTACACTTCCTCGGCAACAATTCTAAGAGATGAGTCTAAATTTCTTTAAACGAGGGGAAATGAAAAAGTAAAAAGATGTTTTTTGTTATTGGTCTATAGAAAGAAAAGACCTTTTTTATTTTTTTTTCTTCCTAAGGATTAGAATTTTGCTATATATATATAGGACAAAAATTTTCAACAAATTCTAATAGTAAATATACTATAGACTTTATATTGATGGATATGGGGATTATTATGAAATAAATAAATTGAAAATCTACATAATCTTTAACCTTCTATCGGACTGGAGACATACTGACCCCCATCATGTTGCAACCTTGAATATAGAATAACAATGAGTGGCCATTTCATTATAAGCATCTTATTGTGTTGTATTTCATTTTAAAATCTTGTTTATTCAAATAAATGCATCTCCAAAGCTTTAATTGAGGCGTTTTTATGGCCAGAAATTTAAGCACAATAGCATAAAAACAGAAATTTTTATCACGAAGAAACAATTCAGCCACATTTTTCTTCAAACATTTATTGTCCTTGATAACTTCTTCTTCGTAACCTCAAGTCGAAATATAAAATCTATTTTATCTCTCCATCCAATGTTCCCTCAAGTTTCAGCTGGGTCCCTTAACCCACTAATTTATATCCTGAGCTGTAGTCGAGATGGTCCAGATACTCCGTTCCGTTTTAATAGTCATTTGATGTGGTTCAACGTTCCCTTAAAGTTTCAACTGAAAACCCTTAGCCGTTTCTGAAATATTGCATATACACCGTTTTGGCAGCTTGGGTTTAAACATTGTCATATGATTTAGTTCAACATCCCTCTCAACATTTCAAGAAAATTTCAACTTATTACTCTTTTTGTTCCTTAAATATTGTAGATATGCCCTTTTGATAACCTGGGCGCACAAAGTGTCTTATGGTTTAATTCAACATCCCATTCTACATTCCCTGAAAGTTTCAGCTAAATTCCCTTGGCCATTCCTAATATATTCACGATACACTCTCTTGACAACCTAGAAACAGACAGGGGCTTTTAATTTTGTTCTACATCCTCTTCAACATTCATTCGACACCCTTTGCCGTTTCTGAAAATACGCAAAAACCCCTTTTGGACAGCCTAAACGCACATGGTGCGTTTGACATATGTCAAATTAAAACACACATGGTGTCTTTTAATTTCATTCGAAACCCCCTTTCAGTGTGTCTTGAGAGTTTTTAGCTAATGCACTTAACAGTTCCAGATATATTGCGCGTATGCCCTCTTGACAGCTCAGATACAGATGGGATTTTTAAGCCAGTTCAGCATCTTCCTTAACATCTCTTTAATATTTCAACTTGCAACCTCAGCCGTTTCTGAGATGTTGTCGATACATCCTTTTGACAACCTGGATATACTTAGTGTCTTTTGATTTAGTTCAACAAGCTCCTCAACTTTTCCTGAAAGTTTTAACTTCATACCCTTAGCTATTCCTAATTTATTTCAGATACACCCTTTTGGCAAACTGGTTACATATAGTGTTGATTAATTCAGTTCAACATCCCCCCCCAAAGGTAGCGAAGCTGCGCTGCTTTTGATAATAACTTTTTGTTAATGATGAAAGTCTTCAGAATTGATTACGTCATCAGTCTTTATATCGCTTTTGTGTTTACAATCCCATAGCGATTAATTAAGTGCGTCAAAGAACGAGAGAAATGATCTAATTGCAATCATCTTAATAAAGAAAATCTGACGATGTAAACTGTTGCCACGATACCTAGAAATGTTTTTTCAATGGTCCTAATTTTATTTCCAACAAAGTTATAAATTGTGTGATGATGGAAAAGACGCCTCGTCTGAAGAAATAAATATGACAAATAAGCTTCTATTCTAAAGTATGTTTGTCAGTAACAAAAGAAATATTACTGTAGAATAGAAAAGACAAATTAGAAAAAATAATCCCAAAAAACGGCGTATCATACATTTTTAGTCTTTTAAGGAGAGTGCAAATAAAATTCAAAAGCATTTCATGGGAACGGTTTTTTTTCGCAAACTTGAGTGTGAAAAAACTGAAAGATAAAAAGTTTAACTGAATTGCAGAGTTTATTTTGGCTTGGAGTGCACATTTGGTATATTAATCAAACAATAATCGACAAGGTAGCTTCTATGTCTTCTGTTTAACGTATCTTCTATTACAATCAGCAAAACGACAAATGAGACACTAACCTACAGTTGTAGGAAAAAGGAATTCTGCTGCCTTTGATTATGCACGGAAAATTATCATTTGGGTCAATATGTTTCTCCTTTTTTTTGCTTTTCTCGATTTTGTCTCCTCTGGGCTAATTTGAGATCTGAACACAAAACAAATAAAACATTGTTATTAACATAGCTAAATTTTTCTAGCAGAAATCATAAAACTGTAAAGATTTTTTTTTGTCTAATTGTGTCCTGCGCTAAAATTACACACACACACACACACACACACACACACACACACACACACACACACACACACACACACACACACACACACACACACACACACACACACACACACACACACACACACACACACACACACACACACACACACACACACACACACACACACACACACACACACACACACACACACACACACACACACACACACACACACACACACACACACACACACACACACACACACACACACACACACAGACACAAACATAAACAGACAAACAAATACACACCCAAACATACAAAAACACATAGTGATAAAGACACACACACACAAACACACACAGACACAAACACACACACACACATACACACACATACACACAAACACACACACACATACACACATACACACAAACATAAACACACACAAACACACAAACATACACACACACACACACACAGACACACAAACAAACAAACACACACAAACACACACAAAAAAACACACACACACACATACACATATATATATATATATATATATATATATATATATATATATATATATATATATATATATATATATATATATATATATATATATATATATATATATATCTGAAACATCGGCCATACTGCAAATTAATGCAAACCAGATTATGGGAATAAAAACAACATTTCTGTTCATATTTTTTCAGATTTCTCTTTCAGGTTTCATTTCTTTTTTGCTCAATTTTAGACTACTGCTGTCTTGTTGTAGTTTCTTTTTTTTTGCTCATTGGGGATCTTTAAATATGGGCACCCGCAGGGGGAACAGGGATACCCCCTGGAAATCAGGGACTATAGAGTAATTATGAGGAAACCAAAGGAAAGAGAGCAGAGTAGGGAAAAACCTTGGACAAGTTATATGTTAGCCCATGGTTGGCTGCCAACCAATAGGTTTTGATTCTTAGTAGGGGCAATTTGAGCTCTAATTTGCGACTAAATGACCCCTTTCCAGTTTTCCAAAAGTGTTCTATATGATTTCTATCTGATTTGTAGGAAGTAAGGAAAAGGAAAAAATTCTTCATAGTAATGAATGGTACATAAAAATCTATTCTTATAAGTTGCGAAGCATAAGAACCTAAATATTGATAAAATTAAATAGTTCGTGGTAACGAACTGTACAGTAAGAGAGACATGGGTCAATAGTAACCGAAACTCTAAAAAACGAGATTTTGATACCGATAGATACATAAAAAGAAGTGGGTTTTTATGCTGATTATAAATATATAGATTTCGTCAAGTATAGTTAAACCCATCAAAATTTACGAGCCTGAGAAAATTTACCTAATTTTAGAAAAAGGGGAGAAACAACCCCTAAATGTAATAGAATCTTAATGAAGATCACATCATCAAATTCTACGTATCAGAGAGCCTTAATGTAGAGATTTCAAGCTCCTATCTGCAAAAATGTGGAATGCGTGTTTATTTTGTTTATTTTGTTTGTTTTTCTTTTCCCCAGGGATGATCGTATCGACCCAGAGGTCGTAGAAGGTCGCGAGAGGGCTCATCCGAACTGAAATCAAAAGTTCTAGTGCACTTTTTAATTAAAAAACAAAATTTAATTAAATTAAAAACTTTCTTGACTAAAAACTTCATTTTTATAGCCAATTTTGAGGAATGCGAGCATTCCTAACCCCTAGTATGCTTAGCATTGTACCATCGGAGAGTAATCACAAATAGTTACATATAAGACATGATAACAAATTCGTTAATTGTAATAAAGAACGAATATAAAGTTATTATAATCACATTGAAAAGGTTACTGTTTACAATATGTTGAAAAGATACAAAGAGATTGATTTTTCTCGTATAATTGTATAAAGTATCAGTCTAATTAATCTTAAATAGGGATTATGTAAGTTTCATCGGTATCATGGCTGTAAAGATGGCTGAAACCTAGTACAGAATAAATCATGGCACATATTGGACTTTCACTTTCTCTTCGCTGCCTGATTCTCTTAATTTTGTCTCTTACTATGCCAAATAAGGATTCTTCTTGTTTTTAAGTTAAAGAATCCCTTTCTATGGTAATTCTAATTTTGTATTTGTTTTGAGTTTGAAGTTAAACATCCCAAGTTAGAAGTACATAAAATAATTCACCTTGTTACAGAAAAGGAAGGAAAACGGGGGGCAGTCATGATACAAAATGTGCAGTCAAATTTAGCATACCCGAGTGCCCATGAGCCGACATATGGAGGCACTATTATCAGAAATGTTTAATTTTGTGTTTCCCCCCGAATGAATATGTTCTTTGTCCTTTATTACTATTTTTTATTTAATTTATTTTTACCAGGAGTAATTGTATTGTTCTAGTTGATCACTTTGAAAAAGCTTTAATTTTTAATAGTTGTGAAGTATAAAGCCGTCAAATATATAGATTTCTGATATTCGAATTTAAATTAAAATATCAATATTACACAGTAGCGTTCAACACTTACTTCTCTCAATAAAGCCCAGCACTAGAAATTCTTGTTCGTTTTTCTTAATCTTATTCTTAATCTTAAATGCTTTACTTTGAACAAACTACTTCGAAGATGCTTTAATTTTTATAGTTACAGAGTCTGAAGGCGTTAAATATTTTGGTGTTTAATAACCAAGTCCAAAAACATCGGTTTTGTTACCTTTCAAAAACTATTTGTCTCAAGTTTTGCAACCCAGCAAAAACCAGACAGAGAACGTTAAAATATTGACGATTTTTTTTTTTACAATAGCAAAATTATCGTGTTCATAAAACTATATCGTTTTATGAAATATAATTAAAAAAACGAAAAAAAGTTCAACTAAAAGTAAGGAGTAACTTTAAAACTTAAAACTGAAATTACTCTGTATATAAGAAGGACTGCCCCCCTCCTCAACCCCTTGTTCATTAAGCTAAGATTTTCCAGTTCCTTTCTTTCTTTTTTCCAATTCTATAGCCTTTGTATTTAAGCAAATGCTCTTAAAGAATTTAGAAAAAAAGTCAAACTTCAGAGTAAAGAGCGAGGGGCTAAGGAGGAGACGTCCCCTCATATAAGGAATAGCTTATATTCAAATAGGTTTCTAAGCTTCCCCTAACTTTCAGCAGGGGTGAATCTACAACATTTTCATTGGAGGGGGCAAGAGGGGTCTACTTTTGGATATTCAAGGAGCATGGGCTATGTAGTAATTTTTTCTTCACATTACTGGGGGGCAACTACTCCCCCTTAGCCCTTTCAAACGGCACCCCTGACTTTCAGTTAATTTGTGATTGTGTTCTAGATCATGCACAGGCCTAACCAAGTTCAATAGGTCCTTATTAATATTTCTACTGCGGAATTTAGGGTGGACGAAGAGGTGTGTTATTAATAATTGGAGTGGAAATTCCGCTTGACCTTTGATCTTCTACGTGGCTGAAGCCATCACAATCTCTACAATAGGATTCTCTGGTCGATAAATACATTATATGCATATATCTGTCAAGACCGTACCCATGATCTTTTTCGGAGGGGGTTTTACTAAAAAAAAAAATTTTTTTGGGGGGGGGGGGTCATAAAAAACCTAAAAAACACACACACAATTTGTTTATGTCCACTTTTTTTACGCTTTTACGAGTCAGACAAACATTTTTTTTTGGGGGGGGGGATCAAACCCCCTAACGCCCTGGATGCGGCGACTTTGTCTGTATTTAATACCAATAGAAAAAGAATTATGTTACCATTTAAAATTACCGGAACAATGTTCGGATTATCATTTACCACCCCGAAAGAAATTTCCAGATGGAGCTCATGGTGGCTCGCTTTGCCTTTTCCACCTCTGTACCGGTAGGCATGGGAATGTAATATTTTACACCCAATAGAGAACAATTCTGATTAATTTCTACCCCCCCCCCCTACCACTCTCTACATTTATCTGAAGGTTCATGAAGAGTTCGCAGTATGGGCATCAAAACGTGCTTTTATACGTAAATGTCCCTCCCTACGCAATAACTACCCCTCTCGCTTCATGATAGCTGATACACAGTAGCACATCCTCAAAGGTAATTTTATAAAAAATTAAGTGAATCAACTGAGTTGAATTCAGTACTGCCACCATGCGGCAATACTTACTCTGCAACTGGAAAGTATAAAATATAGTTTTTTGATACTTTAATAAATTAGCTTCTCATTTAAATTGATTGCTAATTGATCCTCTTTGGGGCAATGTCATGGTTTGATGCAGTAAAATGGCAGAAAGCAGCAACACTCTCCCGTGGCATAAGCTTAATGGTCACTTGAAAAGATAATTACAACTTATGTTCAAGGGAGATATCTCTCAATTTTCTAAGACCTTTTATTTGACACAACCAACCCCGGGAAAAAAACAACCAAAAAACAAATAAACAAGTATCTAAGATATTTCTTCTGGAAAAAAAGCAAAATTCCACATTTTGTAGATTGGAGCTTGAAACCTCTACGGTAGGGTTCTCTGATATAACAAATCTATCAAAGCAATTTTCAATAAGATCACTTGTTGTTTTTAGGTATTTCCCCCTTTTGTCGAAAGTCAGGCAAATTTTCCCAAATTCATAGCTTTTGGTCGATAACAATAAACTGAATGAATTTTTAATATTTAGAATCATAATAAAATGCCGATTCTGTTGTTGTGTCAGTTGACATAAAAAGTCCGTTTTTAGTTTTTGTGAATATTGGCCCGAGTCACTCCTCACTTATAGTTTCTTATCACGAACTATTTGATAAAGTTCTTTTATGATAAAATTTTATTTCGACTTGTTCCTTTTATTCAGTTGAAGTGAAGTATCGAAAGAAAGACGGTCAATTTGACATATGGATTGCAAGTTCAAATTTAGTTTTTCTTTCGCTATTCTGTAATTTTTTTTTTAATGTCTGAAAATATAAAGGATTTCAGTTCGAGGGGGAGAATCGTCCTTTTATAAAAGAGGTAAATATTACATGGGAATTATAAAATCAAAACATTGTATCTATGCAGTCAAAGGTGAGTTTCGAGTACGAGTCCTTAGAAATGTAAAGATCTTGACAAAACCCCACCTTAGGGGTTTTTGAGATCTTGGAAATCTGTTGATCTAGGGCAAATAAATGAACTTTCCAGGAATAAAATAATAACTTAGAATATCTCTTTAGAAGCCGTTTTTAAGTTCCTATCTCTACTCCTTCTGTTGCCTATTCCAAGGCTTAGGAAATTGCATAAAGATAACTCTACGCCTGTTATAATACTGGGAAGCAATAAATCTTTCGTAATTGTGAATTGAGTCTGACTTTATTTTACTCTAGGTCTTGGACATAATAGATAAAGATTAAATGCCTAATACTTCATAACAATAATATTAATGCATAATAATAATAATACATAATAATTAAATATATTGTTGATTAAATGTATTAATCTATTTGGCACGAATCCTTACTGTTCAAAATTTGCTGAGTTTTGTTTTATTTTGCAGGCAAAGTTAGTTACTCTTTTTCTTATAATTTTTTCTAAATGTATTTCAAAATAAACTTATTCTCAAGGAAATATATCCTAAAATACCTTCCTGTTCCCCCTCCCACTACTGCTATTTTAGTGTCTTACTCCCTTGGAAAATTTCCTGCGGGTGGCTTTGTCTCTTAGGACTCACTATAGATCATTCTGATACACTGGAATAATCTTTTTATTATATTAAAAAAACGCTAAGTCTATTGTATAAGTTTCCTTGCTAAATTTATGCTTTTGACTTTAGTCTGTCGTTGGTCTGAAATGAGAAATTAGGTAGAAAACAACCCAACAACTTCACTTTAGAAAACAACCCAACAACTTCACTTTAGAAAACAACCCAACAACTTCAATCTCACCCCTCGCTGATCATCCCTTTCAAGAAAAAACTCAAGAGGTGCAAGAAATCTCTAAAATTAATCCTTTTTTCTCCTCTACTTCTCATTAAGAGCGTATTCTGGGCCAAGTTTTGCAAATAGGGAAAACAAATTGAATCCATATTTCAGTTTTGTTCATTTCAGTTTTACTCATTTGAAAACCATTTAATTGTTTGTTATTCACATTTTGACTATTCAAATTTTTTGTAATATCTTTTCATTACGCTTGTATTATTTTAGTTGTACTTAATTTAATTAATTTGCCAGTTGACTATTTTTTGTTGGCTTACTTTAAAATTGTTATTTTTCTCATTTCATTTGGAAACAAGAATTGTCTTTGTCAGATGTTTTTTTCTTATTTATTATGATTTTTATGTATTTGCCCATCTCCAGTATGCCAACCACTAATCAAAAACGCAGACACAAATCTTGGCTTAAGTGCTCACATACTGTATTTTATGTCTTTTCACACTAAAATGCTTTTCGATGTATATAAATGCTTTCCGGTCACTTAAGCTGTTGTCACACCATAAATATATAGGTAATTGAGTTTTTATGAGGAAATTTTTGGTCCGTGTACCGCATCTTTTTAAAGCGACCATATTTGAGAAAAGCGTGCAAGATTAAGACCATAAATAGTTTAGGTGATGAAATATAATCCAAACAGAAACTAAACTCTAAGTTCTTAATATCTTTCCAGACTCTAACAAGTCGCTCAATCACTAAAATTCAGGTCAAGTCTACTTTTCTCCTTTTTTTGGGGGGGGGGGGAGGGTCCACCCACCCTGATATGTGTCAGAATTCATTATGAAAGCAAGTAATAATGTTTATAATTTATAATTACCATAATATAAAGATTTAAGTGTTGATTTTCTTGTAACCCGATTTATTAAATGATAATAAAAAAAAAAAAGTCCAGTGCCAGTAAATATATACGTAGTGTACATAGCAGATCACACAAGAATACCTAAATTATTAGCCTATAGCAACCTCAGAGGATATGTTCTATAGTGGGAATTTCTAAGCAGTCGTTGCGGCAAAACTTCTCCTATATGGCAATCCTTCTCCCAGTATATAGACTATAGATACCTAAAAAACGTGAGATATTAAATTAAAAAAAAATTTCTAACTGAAAATAAGGAGCGTTTTAATTAAAACTCTTCGTTTTAATTAAAACTTAAATTCGTTTTAATTAAAACTTAAAACGAACATAAATTATTCCGTACATGAAAGGGGCTGTCCCCGCCTAAACGCCTCGCTCTTTACGCAAAATTTTTTATTGTTTTAAAAAATAGAGTTGTGAGAAAGAGTCAAACTTTAGCGTAAAGAGCGAAGCGTTGAGGAGGGGACAGCCTCTTTCATATACGGAATAATTTTTGTGCTTTTTAAGTTTTAATATCGCTCCTTACTTTCAGTTAAAAAAACTTGTTTTTTTTATTTAATTGCTCACTTGTTTGGCTCACTGTACATGAATAATTAAGACGAAATTTGCACATTAATTTTGCTTTTTTTGCTAAATGGCTTTCTTGAAAGTTGTTTAATTTTATTTGCGAACTTTTTTATTAGTAATAAATATACGTAACTTACGAATTAATTTACGTAACGAACATCTATATTCGTATATTTTTATTATGTATATTAGGGAGGTTCGCCCTCCTAGTTAATACCTAGCTCTTTCCGCTAAAATTAGAATTTTGTTCCAATTCTTTAAAAATTACCCCTCCATCACAAAGGACGTTAATTAGAATAAATAAGTCTTATGAAGGTACTAAAAATCTTCAGCGTAAAGAGCGAGGTATTAACTAGGGGGCGAACCCAATGATATACGTAATAATTTCTTTTCGTTTTAAATTTTGATGTTACTCCTTACTTTCGGTTGGAAAACTTGTTTTTTTTTATTTAATTTCTGATCTTTTTTTAAATAATGCTGGAAAATCCGACGCCCCCTTCATAGCAATGTCCCTTCCCCATGAAAACTTCCTCCATGGAAAGATTCTCAAATGTAACACCCGACCCACCCACCCCCCACTACCAGAAAAAATCCCCCCTGAAAACGTCTGAATACTTCCCAATAACCAATACTATAAGTAAACATTGGGCAAGTTCATTACTTGCAGCACTTCCCTGGGGGACTGTGTGAGTCCCCCACATAAATTATCTTCCGACACATTGTTATTATATTTTTGTACCATGCTGAACAAAATGGCTATCTAAAAATTTTGATCGGCAGACTTTGGGAAAAAAATGAGCGTGGGAGGGCCTAGTTGCCGTCCATTTTTTTGGTTACTTAAAAAAGGCACTATAACTTTTAATTTTCGTTCGACCACTGGGTCGATACGATCAACCCTGGGGAAGAGGAAAAAAATAATAATAATAAAATAAAAACGCATACGAGGTCTTTTTTCTGGCAAAAAAAAAAACAAAACTCTATATTTTTGCAGATAGGAGCTTTAAACACCTAGAGTAGGGGTTCTCTAATACGCTTAATCTGATGGTGTGATTTTCATTAAAGGTCTATGTCTTTTTAGGGGTCTTTCCCCCTTTTTCGAAAATCAGCCAAATTTTCTTTTGATGGGTAGGACTAAACTTGATTAAACTTATTTATTTGAAATCAGCATTAAAATCTGATTCTTTTGATGTATATATTGGTATCAACATTCCGTTTCTTAGAGTTTCGGTTACTATTGAGTCGGGTCGCTCCTTACTTACAGTTCATTACCACGAACTGTTTGATGATTAAATGTGAGTAGCAGCAAATAAACATTAAGTTTGCCACTTTTAGTAGAAAGTAATTTTTATCATAACCTTTTTTTTGCCTATGTGTCTGCTTATAAGGCTCTACGAGTATATCTTCGTCAATTTTAACTTAGCATGGTAAACTCTTAGAGAGAGTTATCCTGAAGAAACTGAAATTTCTTTTCAAATCCAACAAGTTATTATCAAACCCCAAATTCTGATTCCGTTGGGTAAATATCAAAATTGACAATAGGGTTATAACGGTTCAAAAGATGGCATGTTAAAATTACATAATTTTTTTTTGAACGGAAATACTTGAACAGTGTGATTTTGACCGGTGACTTTTAAGAAGAAATAGCAGTTCTGAAACAAGATTTATTTCAAGAATCCATTACTTGCCGAACTATTTTGGTAACAAAACATCCAGCACCCTGCTGTTCCTGTGAGTAAGAAAAAAAGATCTAACATATTTTGGGAAAAAGGGATAACTCGAATATTTTAGTACCGGAAAAAGATAATTTAAAGCATTTTTAATAAATCGATTTAGCCCCTTTTTTGAGAGATTAGAATGTAAATCGGAGTTTTTTGAAAAATGTTAAAAAGTTTTATTGGACATTATACTTATAATAAAAAAAAAAAAAAATTCAAAGTTAGTAAACGGAATGATAAAATCATTACTTCCTATATAGCAAAATTTTGCCGTGTGTCTAATTATTTATCGCTTTTGTGGTTAAAAAAAGAAATCCGCAAATCAAACACCCAAATGTTAGCATAAAAAACAAAGCTACTCACTTTTAACGGGACACAGATCGTTATTACAAGCAAGTCTGCAGAAGACAAACTAACAAGAAACAAATTCGTAACACTTTTCATTCGACGGTATTTTGACACTGTGATTATAATCAGAATATTTCCAAACAAGCCCAAGATAAACACTGTAGAATATACCAGCGTTGTGGCTATCAATTCTACAAGTACCTCTGTAGGCACATTGGCATCAATGTCATATTCATAAACATAATCAGCTGTTTGATTTTCCGAGCTTTGTTCATTCTCCACGTCCATTGTACTTCGAACTTTCCTTCTCGACTAAGAACGGGATTGTAGGATCCTTTTCGTAAAGCCTTGAAGAACTCTTAGCATAATATAACGCATGTTCCTTTAAATGTACTCTTCAATATTTTATTTGTTTTCCAAAAACCTTGCCATGAAAAGTTTAACGACCAGACAATTTAATTTTTTTATGTTTTATAAATTGTTCCTTCATACTCCTGCCTCGCGATCCATAGTAAGATTCACCTCTAGTAACACTCGACAATTTTGATTGAAAGCCCGTCTAGTGGCAATGGACATTAATCCCTGACCATCTAGCTGGCCAATGGATGACCATCTAGTGACGATTCGCTAATAGGAACCGATACAAAAAGTACTAGTTTCTTCACAAAAGATTATACAGGGTAATGTATCAGTTACAATCGCCAAAAACAATAAAATAATTTAAATTTAAAGAAGATTTACCACTATAAAGTGCATACACTGGAAAATTGGGATGAAAGAGATTGTATATAATCAACGCTGCCATCTAATTTTGTTTCCCCTAAAGTAAGTGTTCTCCATGAACACTTATGCTGGTTGCCATGAACACATGGCAACGGCCAAAAACACCAGAAAAACTGCCAATAAAAAAAAGATTATTTATTTTTAATTAGAACATATGCCCTAACCTAAATGTAGCAAAGAATGGCGTATCTGCTTCGTATTATTTGTTTATTCATTTTTTATTTCGTATGGAAACAAAATTTTCAGACAGCTATTTTGCTCAAAATAGTACAAAGGTTCAGTAAACATGCCTTCGGAGAAGAAATTACCCACGCAGACACAAGGAAAAGGGCCCTAAATTATATAAATTGCAATGTTTAGGTTGGGTTTTATAAAATTAAACGCACAAGTGTTACCTTAGTAAAGAACAAATTCACTTTCAAATTTATTTTGTGTCAGCCTCTTCGGATGAAATTGGTGGCAGTAAAAAAATTGTGAGGGTGGGTTATCAGACTGAGAATCAAAATCCTAGTGCCATTGTTAAGGACCAAACGGGATCTGAGTGGCAAACAATCCCTCCCATACTTTTTTTCCCGTTTAACCATTCATAGATTGGATTGTAATTTCTGGCTACCTTTTGTTTGAAATTTCTTTTCCTTCCCCCCTTGGAATTTGGAAAAACTTTAGCTTCGCCGCTACCTAATGCCAAAGTTTTTTTTTTAATTTTCACAAGAAACATGTTTGCGACATGGGCCCGCGAATTGAGGGCTGCAAAAGGGCAAAAAAGCTATTTTCGGTTACGTCGAGAGCTAAACACTTTAATTTTTGAGCCAAAATGACCACAACCAACTAAAATATTGCCAAAAAAAATTTTTCACCAGAAAAAAGTCCCCAAAGTATGCCAAAAACTCTTTTCCCCGAAATGACATCTAAGAAACATAGGAACGATAGTTAATGGGCCATGGAGAACCTAAGCTACAAAAAAATTCAGTGGGGGCATTGGCCCCTGAATACAAGACCATTAATGGGCCCAAAATTTTCTTTCAAAATCGAGGTGAAACCTGTATTCGCAAGTCCTTGGGCCAAGAGGGCCCATATGCACATAACAAAAGTTGATACTGGATTATCATAAGAAGGGACTCGAAAGGAATCCCCGAAACTTTGTATTTTGATGAGCTAGATACCCATATGCTGTAATTAAGCTTCTGGGCTAAGGGGACCCTAATACACAATTGGAATTGTCGGACCAGCTTCGTAAAAATAGCCGTTAAGATGGGTCAAATATCCAACCGGCTTGAAAGTTGTATCCATAAATTCAAGTAAACAGGGAAACAATATGCACCCAAACCAAAAATTAAAAAAGAATATTTTATGCATGAAAATGGAGCCTAAATAGGGCCAAACAATATTTTAATGGCTTGAAACCTACATCCGCAATTCTCTGAGCAAATGGAGCCTTATCAAGGGCAAACATTTTCGAGCTGGTGAAGAGAACGTCAAAACACAAGTCCTAAGGAAAAGTCATTTTTTTGCCTTTCGACATAGAATTTAAACCGTCATTCTTAGGCTAAGGGGAACCTAAAGCACACAGAAAAGGGGGTATCCAAAAAATGGGACCTGAAAACCTTCAAAAATACTGTGTTTTTTTTTTCCAAAAAGGCTTCCAAACTTACATCCGTAAGTCCCTAAGAGGATTCTGTTGCACAAAAAAGGAATTAGCTGGGAAATCGGCCCATCTGTTTGAAACTGGGTTTACCCAAACATGGGTTCTGAAAAATGGTCTTAAAAGCTTTTTTCCGAACGGTTCTTAATCTGTAGGTCATTGGGCTAGGGGGCCCTAATATGCAACCAGGACACAAAAAAAATAATTTAATAACTGAATAAGGAGCAAAATACTTTCCCAACAGCTTGATTTTTTTATTTTTTCCCCGTAATTATCCCCCTCCTAAACCTTACCTAGATTCCCCCCTAAGATTTTGAAAAGTACCATTTTGGGGTATTTCTATTGATTTTTTTTTGTATTTTCATTGGAAAGACAAAAAGAAATGGCTACTTCCCACCCCATAGATACAAGAAGATGAAGAGGCTTTAAACTCACAAAAAGGTACGTAGAAAACTAAAGTCAACCAAAACTGTAGCCCAAAAAGAGCCGAAATACTTTTTGTCGGACCGCTTCAAACTTGCAACAATAACTCCTTAGACCACGTATAATCTAATCTTCGAACGAAGTTATGGTTAGGGGACGAAGATTTCTTAAAAATGGGGTCTTAAAAAAGGTCAAAAATAAAATTTACAACTGGCTTGAAAGTTATATAGTGTACTTACATCTTTGGGTCAAGAGGATCCCATTGTACAATGGGATCCTCTTGGCCAAAAGATGTAAGTACACTATATAACTTTCAAGCCAGTTGTAAATTTTATTTTAAAAAAAATTTATATATAAAAAACTGAAAGAGCAATTGGAATTATTCAAAAAAATAATTGGGTTCACCCAAAAACAGGGCCTGAAAATAGGCTAATAACATTTCTCTTTTCCCAACGACTTAAAACTTACAAATGTAACTCTGGGCAAAGGAGTAGAGTAGTAGGTTCCATTTTGGGGCCTTTATGTTCCTTCCTGTGCTATTTGGGGCCTTTACGTTCCTTGGCACCTTTCCAGAGCATGTACTTATAGATTCTGGGTCTTTACGTTCCTTCCAGTGCTATTTGGGGCCTTTACGTTCCTTCCTATGTCATTTGGGGCCTTCCTATGCTATTTTCAAAGAGAGTGAGTATCCTCTCACATGGCCTTATACTTTTAAGAGGAATATAGGTAATCATTTCTATAGGGCATATGCACCTTTTCAAAGAGATTCAGAACTCCCTCACATGTCCTAATACTTCCACGAGACATATAGCAATTTCAACGTTATTTGCCGAGACGTATACACCTTTTCAAAGAGATTAAGAGCTCCCTCAAATGGCATTATACTTTGGGTAGACTATGTTCCTTCCTTTGCTATTTGGGATTACATTATATGTAAAATGATGTTTCATTTGCATTAAGCTAACTTAATATGCGAAAAGGTATTCCATTTGCACAACTCTGCTCTGATTGAATTGTCGCCGACAAAGGGTCGAAAATGACATGTAATCACTGCTAAGCCTTTTGTTATTGCTAGAGGATTACCCAATTCACTTCTTAGTGTTAACTGACAGAGTTCCAAATACGAACATTTTGAAAAGCAGACAGGTTTTTTTTGTTATTAAAAAATTGGACACTATAATCAGAATTATTTGATTGACATTTAAAAAGGGGTAATGAGATTTTCAAATTGGACACTATGAACGATATTAATTAATGTTTTGAATAATAGGAGTGTGAATGATTCTAATTAGTGATTTGATCCAATGAAGGAGGAGAAAAAAAGGATTAAACTGATTAGCAGTTAAGGTAACCCCGAAGGAGTTGTTAACTCAGGTAATTTGTTATAAATTTGAAATAACATCAGTCTATGAAAATGGCTAACGACCATAGAATGACATTGTGATTTGACCTAGCTTTACCTCTCTGATGAGGTCTGTATAATACAAAAGTGATGTTTGAAAAGTATTGTCAATTTAAAATAGGATCTAACGTTCCCTTCGTTCCCCCATTTCTGAGGGCTGGGGTGGGGGGGGTCAATTTTGGAGGGAAAACCAAAAAAAATCAGAATCGAAAATAAACGGGATCCGCCAAAAGGAAAAGGTGTTTAAAACTATTGCAGTTTCTATAATAATGAATGTATTTCAAAATCAAATTTAATTTTCATTGAATACTTTTCATTTAAACTTAAAATACACTAAAAGATGGTCCCCATGAAACTATTGCAGTTTCTATAAGAATGGGCGAATTTAAAAATCAATTTAAAATCAAAATCAAAATGAATTTGCATTTAATACTTTTCATTTAAACTTAAAATACGCTAAAAGATGGTCCCCATGAAACTATTGCAGTTTCTATAAGAATGAATGAATTTCAAAATCAATTTAATTTTTATTGAATGCCTTTCTTTTAAACTTAAAATATGGTAAAAGATGGTTCCCGTGAAACTATTGCACCTTCTATAAAAATGAACGATTTTCAAAATCAAATTTAATTTTCATTGAATACTTTTCATTTAAACTTAAAATACGCTAAAAGATGGTTCCCGTGAAACTATTGCAGTTTCTATAAAAATGAAAAATTTTCAAAATCAAATTTAATTTTCATTGAATACTTTTCATTTATACTTAATATACGCTAAAAGATGGTTCCCGTGAAACTATTGCAGTTTCTATAAAAATGAACGATTTTCAAAATCAAATTTAATTTTCATTGAATACTTTTCATTTAAGCTTAAAATACGCTAAAAGATGGTCCCCATGAAAATATTGCAGTTTTTATAAAAATGAATGAATTTCCAAATCAAATTTAATTTTCATTGAATACTTTTCATTTAAACTTAAAATACGCTAAAAGATGGTTCCGTGAAATTATTTCACTTTCTATAAAAAGGAACGATTTTCAAAATCAAATTTAATTTTCATTGAATACTTTTCATTTATACTTAATATACGCTAAAAGATGGTTCTCGTGAAACTATTGCAGTTTCTATAAAAATGACTGAATTTAAAAATCAAAATGAATTTGCATTTAATACTTTTCATTTAAACTTAAAATACGCTAAAAGAAGGTTCTCGTGAAAGTATTGCAGTTTCTATAAAAATGAATGAATTTCTAAAACAAATTTAATTTTCATTGAATACATTTCATTTAAACTTCAAATACGCTAAAAGATGGTCCCCATGAAACTATTGCAGTTTCTATAAGAATGAACGAATTTCAAAATCAATTTTAATTTTCATTGAATACTATTCATTTAAACTTAAAATACGCTAAAAGATGGTTCCCGTGAAACTATTGCACTTTCTATAAAAATGAACGATTTTCAAAATCAAATTTAATTTTCATTGAATACTTTTCATTTATACTTAATATACGCTAAAAGATGGTTCTCGTGAAACTATTGCAGTTTCTATAAAAATGAACGATTTTCAAAATCAAAATTAATTTTAATTGAATACTTTTCATTTAAGCTTAAAATAAGATAAAAGATGGTTCCCCTGAAACTATTGCAGTTTCTATAAAAATGAACTATTTTCAAAATCAAATTTAATTTTCATTGAATACTATTCATTTAAACTTAAAATACGCTAAAAGATGGTTCTCGTGAAACTATTGCAGTTTCTTTAAAAATGACTGAATTTCAAAAATCAAAATTAATTTGCATTTAATACTTTTCGTTTAAACTTAAAATACGCTAAAAGAAGGTTCTCGTGAAACTATTGCAGTTTCTATAAGAATGAACGAATTTCAAAATCAATTTAATTTTCATATGAATACTTTTCATTTAAGCTTAAAATACGCTAAAAGATGGTTCCCGTGAAATTATTGCAGTTTCTATAAAAATTAACGATTTTCAAAATCAAAGAAAATGGCCCATCTTTAACAAATATAGGCTTAGCTAGTTGAAACTGCGCATAAATTCTTTTTTTTTTGTCGTGTTACTTAGGTAATAATGGAACATTTAGTATTTTTTTCTAATGTAAGTGTTTTCTTAAGAAAATGGCCCATCTTTAACAAATATAGCCGTAGCTAGTTAAAACTGCGCATAAATCTTGATTTTTTGTCGTGTTACTCAGGTAATAAAGGAACATTTAGTTTTTTTTCTAATGTAAGTGTTTTCTTAAGAAAATGGTCCATCTTTAACAAAGAAGTGGGGTCTTAGTTCACCAGCCTGAATGGTTGAAATCCACTAGCTCAGAATTGGGGTCCCAGTTCACCAGCCTGAACTGTGGAAATTCACTAGCCCAGAATTGGGATCTTAGTCCACCAGCCTGAATGGTGGAAATCCACTAGCTCAGTATTGGGGTCTTAGTCCACCAGCCTAAATGGTGGCAATCCACTAGCTCAGTATTGGGGTCTCAGCCCACAAGCCTCAATGGTTGAAATTCACTAGCTCAGAATTGGGGTCTTAGTCCACCAGCCTGAATTGTGGAAATCCACTAGCTCAGAATTGGGGTCTTAGTCCACCAGCCTGAATGTTTGAAATCCACTAGCTCAGAATTGGGGTCTTAGTCAGTGTTCAGATTGGAGTGTTGGGGTACGTCTATCTGGGCTTTATTTGTCAAGGCCTGAATGCTAAGCGATGGACATGAGCTCGATTGGGACCCCATTGTGAAAAGGGAAAACAAAAAACAAAAATATATTGTTGGTATGTGTGTAGAGCACGGGATGGTTACCGCTTGGGCAACAGTCTAACCGTTGACGGTTTTAGGTATCCGTGAATAAGTTCTAAGGCGAGAGTGGAAGTTGGGACAAATTCTTGGAAGTGCCCACCTCACCTGCCCAGACTCTCAGGCATGTGACCCTAAATTTGAAAAAGTTGAAATTGGCTCAGATTTTCTAAACTGAGCTGAGACAATGAATAAATTGAGACGTTGATTGAGACAATCAGTGAATGGAGTGAGACAGGAAAGTGATTGGAGACGCTGGGCATCCATGAACAAGTGGTAAACTGAGAGAGGAATTTGGGGCAATATTTGGGAGCGCCCACCCGCCCAGAGTCTCCGGCAGGTGGTCTAAAAATTTAAAAAACTTACAGAGACGATAAACACACAGAGATGAGACGCATAGAGAGACGACACACACACAGAGACGACAAAAACACAGAGACAACACACACACACAAAGAGACAAATTTTTGGAAGTGCCCACCTCACCTGCCCAGAGTCTCAGGCATGTGACCCTAAATTTGAAAAAGTGGAAATTGGCTAAGATTTTCTAAACTGAGCTGAGACAATGAATAGATTGAGACGCTGATTGAGATAATCAGTGAATAGATTGAGACAGGAAAGTGATTGGAGACGCTGGGCAGTCGTGAACAAGTGGTAAATTGAGAGAGGAATTTGGGGCAATATTTGGGAGCGCCCACCCGCCTAGAGTCTCTGGCAGGTGATCCAAAAATTTAAAAAACACACAGACACGATAAACACACAGAGATGAGACGCATAGAGAGACGACACACACACAGAGACGACAAACACACAGAGACAACACACACACACAAAGAGACGACACACACACACAGCCCAGAGTCTCCGGCAGGTGACCCAAAAATTTAAAAAAACACACAGAGATGAGACGCATAGAGAGACGACACACACACAGAGACGACAAAAACACAGAGACAACACACACACACAAAGAGACAAATTTTTGGAAGTGCCCACCTCACCTGCCCAGAGTCTCAGGCATGTGCCCTAAATTTGAAAAAGTGGAAAATGGCTCAGATTTTCTAAACTGAGCTGAGACAATGAATAGATTGAGAAGCTGATTCAGACAATCAGTGAATAGATTGAGACAGGAAAGTGATTGGAGACGCTGGGCATCCGTGAACAAGTGCTAAATTGAGAGAGGAATTTGGGGCAATATTTGGGAGCACCCACCCGCACAGAGTCTCCGGAAGGTGACCCAAAAATTTAAAAAACACAAAGAGACGATAAACACACAGAGATGAGACGCATAGAGAGACGACACACACACAGAGACGACAAACACACAGAGACAACACACACACACAAAGAGACAAATTTTTGGAAGTGCCCACCTCACCTGCCCAGAGTCTCAGGCATGTGCCCTAAATTTGAAAAAGTGGAAAATGGCTCAGATTTTCTAAACTGAGCTGAGACAATGAATAGATTGAGAAGCTGATTCCGACAATCAGTGAATAGATTGAGACAGGAAAGTGATTGGAGACGCTGGGCATTCGTGAACAAGTGCTAAATTGAGAGAGGAATTTGGGGCAATATTTGGGAGCACCCACCCGCACAGAGTCTCCGGAAGGTGACCCAAAAATTTAAAAAACACAAAGAGACGATAAACACACAGAGATGAGACGCATAGAGAGACGACACACACACAGAGACGACAAACACACAGAGACAACACACACACACAAAGAGACAAATTTTTGGAAGTGCCCACCTCACCTGCCCAGAATCTCAGGCATGTGACCCTAAATTTGAAAAAGTGGAAATTGGCTCAGATTTTCTAAACTGAGCTGAGACAATGAATAGATTGAGACGCTGATTGAGACAATCAGTGAATAGATTGAGACAGGAAAGTGATTGGAGACGCTGGGCAGTCGTGAACAAGTGGTAAATTGAGAGAGGAATTTGGGGCAATATTTGGGAGCGCCCACCCGCCCAGAGTCTCCGGCAGGTGACCCAAAAATTTAAAAAACACACAGAGACGATAAACACACAGAGATGAGACGCATAGAGAGACGACACTCACACAGAGACGACAAACACACAGAGACAACACACACACACAAAGAGACGACACACACACACAGCCCAGAGTCTCCGGCAGGTGACCCAAAAATTTAAAAAACACACAGAGATGAGACGCATAGAGAGACGACACACACACACAGAGACGACAAACACACAGAGACAACACACACACACAAAGAGACAAATTTTTGGAAGTGCCCACCTCACCTGCCCAGAGTCTCAGGCATGTGACCCTAAATTTGAAAAAGTGGAAATTGGCTCAGATTTTCTAAACTGAGCTGAGACAATGAATAGATTGAGACGCTGATTCAGACAATCAGTGAATAGATTGAGACAGGAAAGTGATTGGAGACGCTGAGCATCCGTGAACAAGTGCTAAATTGAAAGAGGAATTTGGGGCAATATTTGGGAGCACCCACCCGCCCAGAGTCTCCGGCAGGTGACCTAAAAATTTAAAAAACACAAAGAGACTATAAAAACACAGAGATGAGACGCATAGAGAGACGACACACACACAGAGACGACAAACACACAGAGACAACACACACGCAAAGAGACGACACACACACACATACAAACACAGAGATACGAAATAAGCACATAAACGACACATCCACAGAGACAACACACACACAGAACAAACTCACACAAAGAGAGGAAAAACACACAGAGACGACAGACACAAAGAGACGACTCACACACAGAGAGGACAAACACACAGAAACGACACACACAGAGACGACACATACACAAACACGACACACAAACAGAGTCATAGTGAGAGAAACATCCAAAAAGTTGAGTTGATCTAGGTTCACTTAGAGTGGCGTGCCACTCAGAGTCGTATTTTAGGTTTAAATGAATAGTATTCAATGAAAATTAAATTTGATTTTGAAAATAGTTCATTTTTATAGAAACTGAAATAGTTTCAGGGGAACCATCTTTTAGCGTATATTAAGATTAAAAGAAAAGTATTAAATTAAAATTAAATTTTATATTGAAAATCTTTCATTTTTATAGAAACTACAATAGTTTCACGGGAACTATCTTTTAGCGTATATTAAGTATAAATGAAAAGTATTCAATGAAAATTAAATTTGATTTTGAAAATATTTCATTTTTATAGAAACTGCAAGAGTTTCACGGGAACCATCTTTTAGCGTATTTTAAGCTTAAACGAAAAGTATTCAATGAAAATTAAATTGATTTTGAAATTCGTTCATTCTTATAGAAACTGCAATAGTTTCATGGGGACCATCTTTTAGCGTATTTTAATTTTAAATGAAAAGTATTCAATGAAAATTAAATTTGATTTTGAAATTCATTCATTTTTATAGAAACTGTAATAGTTTCACGAGAACCTTCTTTTAGAGTATTTTAAGTTTAAACGAAAAGTATTAAATGCAAATTCATTTTGATTTTGAAATTCAGTCATTTTTAAAGAAACTGCAATAGTTTCACGAGAACCATCTTTTAGTGTATTTTAAGTTTAAATGAATAGTATTCAATGAAAATTAAATTTGATTTTGAAAATAGTTCATTTTTATAGAAACTGCAATAGTTGCAGGGGAACCATCTTTTAGCGTATTTTAAGCTTAAATGAAAGGTATTCAATAAAAATTAAATTTCATTTTGAAAATAGTTCATTTTTATAGGAACTGAAATAGTTTCAGGG
Source organism: Artemia sp. Qi Xiang Cuo (assembly GCF_049724085.1). Classification (NCBI taxonomy): domain Eukaryota; kingdom Metazoa; phylum Arthropoda; class Branchiopoda; order Anostraca; family Artemiidae; genus Artemia; species Artemia sp. Qi Xiang Cuo. The sequence continues at coordinate 25,579,536 of NC_142794.1, read as the reverse complement.
GAACCATCTTTTAGCGTATTTTAAGCTTATATGAAAAGTATTCAATGAAAATTAAATTTGATTTTGAAAATCGTTCATTTTTATAGAAACTGCAATAGTTTCACGAGAACTATCTTTTAGCGTATATTAAGTATAAATGAAAATTATTCAATGAAAATTAAATTTGATTTTGAAAATAGTTCATTTATATAGAAACTGCAATAGTTTCACGGGAACCATCTTTTAGTGTATTTTAAGCTTAAATGATAAGCAATCAATGAAAATTAAATTTATTTTGAAATTCGTTCATTCTTATACAAACTGCAATACTTTCATGGGAACCATCTTGTTGCGTATTTTAAGTTTAAATGTAAAGTGTTCAATGAAAATTCAATTTGATTTGGAAATTAATTCATTTTTATAGAAAATGTAATAGTTTCATGGGAATCTTCTTTTATCGTATTTTAAGTTTAAACGAAAAGTATTAAATGAAAATTCATTTTGATTTTGAAATTAAGTCATTTTTAAAGAAACTGCAATAATTTCACGAGAACCATCTTTTAGTATATTTTAAGTTTAAATGAGTAGTATTCAATGAAAATTAAATTTGATTTTGAAAATGGTTCATTTTTATAAAAATTACAATAGTTGCAGGGGAATCATCTTTTAGCGTATTTTAAGCTTAAATGAAAAGTATTCGTTGAAAATTAAATTTGATTTTGAAAATCGTTCATTTTTATAGAAACTGCAATAGTTTCACGGGAACCATCTTTTAGCGTATTTTAAGTTTAAATGAAAAGTAATCAATGAAAATTAAATTTGACTTCGAAAATTGTTCATTTTTATAGAAAGTGCAATAGTTTCACGGGAACCATCTTTTAGCGTATTTTAAGCTTAAATGAAAAGTATTCAATGAAAATTAAATTGATTTTGAAATTCGTTCAGTCTTATACAAACTGCAATAGTTTCATGGGGACCATCTTTTAGCGTATTTTAAGTTTAAATGAAAAGTATTCAATGAAAATTAAATTTGATTTTGAAAATCGTTCATTTATATAGAAACTGCAATAGTTTCACGGGAACCATCTTTTATCGTATTTTAAGTTTAAACGGAAAGTATTAAATGCAAATTCATTTTGATTTTGAAGTTCATTCATTCTTATAGAAACTGCAATAATTTCATGGGGACCATCTTTTAGCGTATTTTTTTTAAATGAATAGTTTTCAATGAAAATTAAATTTGATTTTGAAAATAGTTCATTTTTATAGAAACTGCAATAGTTTCAGGGGAACCATCTTTTAGCGTATTTTAAGCTTAAATGAAAAGTATTCAATGAAAATTAAATTTGATTTTGAAAATCGTTCATTTTTATAGGAACTGCAATAGTTTCACGAGAACCATCTTTTAGCATATATAAAGTATAAATGAAAAGTATTCAATGAAAATTAAATTTGATTTTGAAAATCTTTCATTTATATAGAAAATGCAATAGTTTCAAGGGAACCATCTTTTAGCGTAATTTAAGTTTAAACGAAAAGTAATAAATGCAAATTCATTTTGATTACGAAATTCGTTCATTTTTATAGAAAGTGCAATAGTTTCACGGGAACCATCTTTTAGTGTATATTAAGTATAAATGAAAAGTATTCAATGAAAATTAAATTTTATTTTGAAAATTGTTCATTTTTATAGAAACTGCAATAGTTTCACGAGAACCTTCTTTTAGCGTATTTTAAGTTTAAACGAAAAGTATTAAATGCAAATTCATTTTGATTTTGAAATTCAGTCATTTTTACAGAAACTGCAATAGTTTCACGAAAACCATCTTTTAGCGTATTTTAAGTTTAAATGAATAGTATTCAATGAAAATTGAATTTGATTTTGAAAATCGTTCATTTTTATAGAAACTGCAATAGTTTCATGGGGACCATCTTTTAGCGTAATTTAAGCTTAAATGAAAAGTATTCAATGAAAATTAAATTTGATTTTGAAATTCATTCATTTTTATAGAAACTGCAATAGTTTCATGAGAACCTTCTTTTAGCGTATTTTAAGATTAAACGAAAAGTATTAAATGCAAATTCATTTTTATTTTGAAATTCAGTCATTTTTAAAGAAACTGCAATAATTTCACGAGAACCATCTTTTTTGTGTATTTTAAGTTTAAATGAATAGTATTCAATGAAAATTAAATTTGATTTTGAAATTGGTTCATTTTTAGAAAAACTATAATATTTTCATGTTAACCATCTTTTAGCTTAATTTCAGCTTAAATTAAAGGTATTCATTGAAAATTGAATTTGATTTTGAAAATCATTCAATTTTATAGGAAATGAAATGATATTACGAGAACCATCTTATATCCTAAATTAAGATTCAATATAAAGAAATAAATTACAATTAAATTTGATTTTTAAAATCGTTCATTTTTATAGAAAATGCAATAGTTTCACGGGAACCATCTTTTAGCGTATTTTAAGCTTAAATGAAAAGTATTCAATAAAAATTAAATTGATTTTGAAATTCGTTTATTCTTATAGAAACTGCAATAGTTTCATGGGGACCATCTTTTAGCGTATTTTAAGTTTAAATGAAAAGTATTCAATGAAAATTAAATTTGATTTTGAAATTCATTCATTTTTATAGAAACTGCAATAGTTTCACGGGAACCATCTTTTATCGTATTTTAAGTTTAAACGAAAAGTATTAAATGCAAATTCATTTTGATTTTGAAATTCAGTCATTTTTAAAGAAACTGCAATAGTTTCACGAGAACCATCTTTTAGCGTATTTTTTTTAAATGAATAGTATTCAATGAAAATTAAATTTGATTTTGAAAATAGTTCATTTTTACAGAAACTGCAATAGTTTCAGGGTAAGCATCTTTTAGCTTATTTTAAGCTTAAATGAAAAGTATTCAATGAAAATTAAATTTGATTTTGAAAATCGTTCATTTTTATAGAAACTGCAATGGTTTCACGGGAACCATCTTTTAGCATATATTAAGTATAAATGAAAAGTATTCAATGAAAATTAAATTTCATTTTGAAAATCGTTCCTTTTTATAGAAACTGCAAGAGTTTCACGGGAACCATCTTTTAGCGTATTTTAAGATTAAATGAAAAGTATTAAATGGAAATTAAATTTGATTTGGAAATTCGTTCATTTTTATAGAAAGTGCAATAGTTTCACGGGAACCATCTTTTAGCGTATTTTAAGTTTAAATGAAAAGTATTCAATGAAAATTAAATTTGATTTGGAAATTCATTCAGTCTTATACAAACTGCAATAGTTTCATGGGGACCATCTTTTAGCGTATTTTAAGTTTAAATGAAAATTATTCAATGAAAATTAAATTTGATTTGGAAATTCATTCATTTTTATAGAAACTGTAATAGTTTCACGAGAATCATCTTTTAGCGTATTTTAAGTTTAAACGAAAAGTATTAAATGCAAATTCATTTTGATTTTGAAATTCAGTCATTTTTACAGAAACTGCAATAGTTTCACGAAAACCATCTTTTAGCGTATTTTAAAATTAAATGAATAGTATTCAATGAAAATTAAATTTGATTTTGAAAATAGTTCATTTTTATAGAAACTGCAATAGTTTCAGGGGAACCATCTTTTAGCGTATTTTAAATTTAAATGAAAAGTATTCAATGAAAATTACATTTCATTTTGAAGATCGTTCATTTTTATAGAAACTGCAATAGTTTCACGGGAACCATCTTTTAGCGTAAATTAAGCTTAAATGAAAAATATTCATTGAAAATTAAGTTTGATTTTCAAAATCATTCATTTTTATAGAAAATGCTATAATTTCACGGGAACCATCTATTAGCATATTTTAAGCTTAAATAAAAAGTATTCAATGAAAATTAAATTGATTTTGAAATTTGTTCATTCTTATAGAAACTGCAATAGTTTTATGGGGACCATCTTTTAGTGTATATTAAGTATAAATGAAAAGTATTCAATGAAAATTAAATTTGATTTTGAAAATCGTTCATTTTTATAGAAACTGCAATAGTTTCACGGGAACCATCTTTTAGCGTATTTTAAGTTTAAACGAAAAGTATTAAATGCAAATTCATTTTGATTTTGAAATTCATTCATTCTTATAGAAACTGCAATAATTTCATGAAAAACATCTTTTAGCGTATTTTAAAATTAAATGAATAGTATTCAATGAAAATTAAATTTGATTTTGAAAATAGTTCATTTTTATAGAAACTGCAATAGTTTCAGGGGAACCATCTTTTAGCGTATTTTAAGTTTAAATGAAAAGTATTCAATGAAAATTAAATTTGATTTTGAAAATTTTTCATTTTTATAGAAACTGCAAGAGTTTCACGGGAACCATCTTTTAGCGTATATTAAGTATAAATGAAAAGTAATCACAGAAAATTAAATTTGATTTCGAAAATATATCAATTTTATAGATACTACAATGGTCTCACGGGAACCATGTCATAGCATATTTTAAGCTTCAATAAAAAGTATTAAATGAAAATCAAATTAATTTTGAAATTCGTTCATTATTATATAAAATGCAATAGTTTCATAGGGACCATCTTTTAGTGTATATTAAGTATAAATGAAAAGTATTCAATGAAAATTAAATTTGATTTTGAAATTAATTCATTTTTATAGAAACTGTAATAGTTTCACGGGAACCATCTTTTAGCGTATTTTAAGTTTAAACGAAAAGTATTAAATGCAAATTCATTTTGATTTTGAAATTCATTCATTCTTAAAGAAACTGCAATAATTTCACGAGAACCATCTTTTAGCGTATTTTAAGTTTAAATGAATAGTATTCAATGAAAATTAAATTTGATTTTGAAAATAGTTCATTTTTATAAAAATTACAATAGTTTCATGTGAATCATCTTTTAGCGTATTTTAAGCTTAAATGAAAAGCATTAGTTGAAAATTAAATTTGATTTTGAAATTTGTTCATTTTTACAGGAACTGCAATAGTTTCACGGGAACCATCTTTTAGCGTATTTTAAGCATAAATGAAAAGTATTCAATGAAAATTAAATTTGATTTTGAAAATCGTTCATTTTTATAGAAACTGCAAAAGTTTCATGGGGACCATCTTTTAGCGTATTTTAAGTTTAAATGAAAAGTATTCAATGGAAATTAAATTTGATTTAGAAAATCGATCATTTTTATAGAAACTGCAATAGTTTCATGGGAACTATCTTTTAGCGTGTTTTCATTTTCAAAGAAGGTTATTCATATGAAAATCAAAGTTATTTTAATAGTTCTTCATTTTTTGATAAATTTAAATATTTGTATAGGGACCAGACTTTGGCTAATTTGATTTTTAAATGAAAATTACGAAATGAAAATAATGTTGTATTTTGTACTAATTTAATATTTATATAAACTGCAATAGTTTCACGTACCTTCCCCTTCCGGCGGTTCCCGTTTATTTTCGATTCTGAGTATTTTTGGTTTTCCCTCCAAAATTGACCCCCCCCACCCCTGCCCTCAGAAATGGGGGAACGAAGGGAACGTTAGATCCTATTTTAAATTGACAATGCTTTTCAAACATCACTTGTGTATTATACAGACCTCATCGGAGAGGTAAAGCTAGGTCAAGTCACAATGTCATTCTATCGTCATTAGCCATTTTCATAGACTGATGTTGTTTCAAATTTATAACAAATTACCTGAGTTAACAACTCCTTCGGGGTTACCTTAACTGCTAATCACTTTAATCCTTTTTTTCTCCACCTTCATAGGATCAAATCACTAATTAGAATAATTCACACTCCTATTATTCAAAACAATAATTAATATCGTTCATAGTGTCCAATTTGCGAATCTCATTACCCCTTTTTAAATGTCAATCAAATAATTCTGATTTTAGTGTCCAATTTTTTAATAACAAAAAAAACCTGTCTGCTTTTCAAAATGTTCGTTTTTGGAACTCTGTCAGTTAACACTAAGAAGTGAATTGGGTAATCCCCTTGCAATAACAAAAGGATTAGCAGTGATTACATGTCTTTTCGACCCATTGTCGGCGACAATTCAATCAGAGCAGAGTTGTGCAAATGGAATACCTTTTCGCAAATTGAGTTAGCTTAATGCAAATGAGATATCATTTTACATATAATGCAATCCCAAATAGTAAAGGAAGGAACATAGTCTACCCAAAGTATAATGTCATGTGAGGGAGCTCTGAATCTCTTTGAAAAGGTGTATACGTCTCGGCAAATAACGTTGAAATTGCTATATGTCTCGTAGAAGTATTAGGCCATGTCAGGGAGCTCTGAATCTCTTTGAAAAGGTATATATGCCCTGTAGAAATGTTTACCTATATGTCTCGTAGAAGTATAAAGCCATGTGATAGGATAATCACTCTCTTTGAAAATAGCATAGGAAGGCCCCAAATGATATAGGAAGGAACTTAAAGGCCCCGAATAGCATAGGAAGGAACGTAAAGGCCCCAAATAGCATAGGAAGGAACGTAAAGGTCCATAATCCATAAGTACATGCTCTGGAATGGTGCCAAGGAACGTAAAGGCCCCAAATAATACAGGAAGGAACATAAAGTCCCCAAAATGGAACCTACTACTCTACTCAATGGGAAAAATAACGTCCGACAAAATTTATGTTGGGGTTAAGAGCACGTGTTCCACGGAATTAGGGGAGAAAATAGAAGAAAATAATTCTATTATTCTAAACAATTATCCACAAATTCCTAGGCGACTGGGGTCCAAGACACACACAAAAATAAAATGAAAATGGGTTACCTTTTAAAATAGGGACCACAAATGGACAATGAACTTTTTTCAAACGATTTGAAATTCCTAACAGGATTCCACACTCGGATGCCACTTGCCAAAGCCATTCCAATAGGAAAAAAAATGAAAAAATACTGTCAAACCGAATAAGATGCCAAAACGACCGGGAAAACGATTAATATGAGAGTTATACCCTTAGCTCATAGGGCCAAGGGGACCCAAATTCACAAATTAGAAAAAATAATTCTCCCGAAAATGGGACCTTAGAGCATGCCAAAAAAAGTTTTTTTTTCTTTAAGAAAGCATAGACCACGCCAAGGGGCATCCGTAAACACTTTACTATTTGAACACTTGCGACCCCCGCCCAGGGGCTGTGGGAACGATGCCTTCCCTGGAGACAGATTCATTGGATCTGCCCAATATTTCAACAAATGGCCATTTCAAAATTTTGATGGAATGTCACTGTTTGCCCTGAGACCCCTTTTGACACTAAAAAGTGGCACTAGAACTCCGAATCCCAATCAAATGCTGTCTCTGATGCATAAAATTCATGTTTCATGTCACAGTCCCATTTATATCCATGATTTTCAATTAATTCTTCTCTTGATGAGAGAAGATTTAACTTGGCCACGCATCTATGTATGTACATCTTTTAGGGGTAGAAGATTATCATAGGCAGTGCAATAGCTCTGCCTAAGTAAAGAACGATGTTGGCACAATGTATAATTTTTTTTATTTAGACCAGGGCACTTCGTATCAAAAGAATTATCGTAGAAACTTCAAAAAGGGCTCATTCGATTGGAAATTGGAGAGGCTAGTGCCGTTTTTAATAGTGATTGGAAGGCAACTAACACCCCTTCCACGTCCACAATTTTCCCAAAGATATCCAATCAAAATTTTGAGATAGCCTTTTTGTTTAACGTAGTTGATTTCCAGAAAGAAATTATGTTTTTGAGGAGACACTCCCAAACAGCCCTCAGGGCAAGTATTGTAAGTTATACCCTGGGGGCATACAAGGATTTTATAGAAAACGTTATCGTAGAAACTTCAAAAAGGCTCATTCAATTGTAATTTCAAACGGCTACTCCCCTTTTTAATAGTTGAAAGTAATTGAAGGGCAACTAATCCCCCACTTACGCTCAACATTTCCTCAAACACATCCACTCAAAATTTTGAGATTGCCATTTTGTTCAACAGATTTGAAAGTTCTGGAAATTAGATCTTTGAGGATGACAACATCCCCTCCACAGCCCTCAGGGCAAGGGTTGTAAGCTATGCCCTCGGGGCATATACGGTTTTTTATAGATAGAGTTGTTGTAGAAACTTCAAAAAGGGCTAATTTGATTGGAAATTGAAATGGATAGTGCCCTTTTTAATAGCTGAAAGTGATTGGAAGGCAACTAACACCCCTTCCACTCCCGCTTTTTATCCAAACACATCCAATCAAAGTTTTGATATAGCCATTTTGTTCAAAGTAGTTGAAAGGTTTAGAAATTATATCTAAGAGGATGACACTCCCCACAAAGCCCTCAGGGTGAGGGTTATAAGTTGAGCCCCGGGGGCATATAAAGTTTCTATTGAAGTCTTTGTCGTAGAAACTTGAAAAAGGGCTCATTCGATTGGAAATTCAAAAGGGCTTCAAAGCCCTTTTTAATAGTCGAAAGTGATTTGAGGGCAACTAACCCCCTCTCAGGCCCACCTTTCCCCAAAAGACATCCAATCAAAATTTTGAGATAGCCATTTTGTTCAACGTAGTTAAAAGTTTTTGAAACTGGACTTTGAGGATGATAACCCCCTCAGAGTCCTCTGGGCAAGGGTTGTAAGTTATGTTCTGGGGGCGTATAAGGTTTTTATAAAGAGTGATGTTGTAGAAACTTTAAAAAGGGCTCATTTGATTGAAAAATAGAAGGGTTTGTGCCTTTTTTAGTAGTCGAAAGTGATTGGAGGATAACTAACACCCCTCTCACACCCACCATTTCCCCAAACACATCCAATCAAAAATTTTAAGGAAGCCATTTTGTTCGACGTAGTTAAAAAGTCTGAAAATTATGTTTTTAAGGATGACACTCCCCCACAACCCTTAGGGCAAAGGTTGTAGGTTATGCCCTGGGGGACATATAAGGTTTTTCTTATAGAGAGGGTTGTCGTAGAAATTTCAAAAAAGAATCATTCGATTGGAAATTGAAACGGCTTGTGCCCTTTTTGATAGTCAAAAATGATTGGATGGTAAGTAACCCCCCTCTCACGCCCACCATTCCCCAAACACATCCAATCAAAATTTGGAGATAGCAATTTTTTTCAACATAGTTAAAAGGTCCGGAAATTATGTCTTTGAGGATGACAACCCCCTCACATTCCCCAGGTCAAGCGTTGTAAGTTATGCCCTGGGGCATATAAGGTTTTAATAGAAAGCGTTGTCGTAGAAACTCACAAGAAGGCCTCATTCGATTGGAAATTGAAAGGGCTAGTGCTCTCACGCCCAAAATATCCCCAAACACATCCGATCAAAATTTTGAGATAGCAATTTTCTTCAACGTAGTTGAAAGTTCTGGAAATTAGGTCTTTGAGGATGACCCCCCCCCCCCAGCTCTCAGGCCAAGGTTTGTAAGTTGTTCCCTGGGGGCATACAAGGTTTTTATTGTAAGTTTTGTCGTAGAAACTTCAAAATGGCTCATTCGATTGGAAATTGAAAGGGCTAGTGCCTTTTCTAATAGTTGAAAGTGATTGGAGAGCAACTAATTTCCCTCTCACACCCACCATTATTCCAAACACATGCAATCAAAATTTTGAGATAGATTTTGTTTAACGTAGTTGAACGTTCTGAAAATTAGGTCTTTGAAGATGAAAAACCCCTAACAGCCCTCAGGGCAAGGGTTATAATTTATGCCCTGGGGGCATATAAGGTGTTTATAGAAAGCGTATTTGTAGAAACTCAAAAACGGCTCATTTGCTTGGACATTGAAAGGGCTAGTGTCCTTTTTAATAGCCGGAAGTTATTGGAAGGCTTGACTTGTATATAGTAAAGATCGATGTGGGTATAATGTCTTATTAGTTTTTTTCTTTTCTTTTTTTGTGTTTAGACCAGGGCACTTCGTGTCGAAAAAGTTGTCTTAGAAACTTCGAAAAGGACTTATTCGATTGAAAATAGAAAGGGCTAATGCCCTTTTCATAGTCTAAAGTGATTGGAGGGAAACTAGTCCCCCTCCCACGCCCACCCACCCATTTGCCCATTATGTTTAAAAACTAAATGTTGCCTTAAGATTAAATCGAAATGCACTGTGTTAATTCTAATTGCTAATAAAGCATCTCAGCAGTATCCCAAGAACGACTGAGGGTATTATGTCCAAACTTTCGGGCTACTTCTGCTCTTAAAATTTAACCAAATCAAAATAACATAACTGTATCCAGGCTATCAAAAAAAGTAAACAGATTTTTTTTTGCGAGGTCAACTAGAGGAGGTAGGAAACTGAATTAAACACTACTATTTGTGTCCAGATTTTTAAAAGGGTGTATGTTGTTAAAAATTGCTGAAAAATTTTCTCCAGCATACAAATAGCAGGCCAAACTATATAGTCTTAAAAACGCAAATACTTAAAGAATTATTTTCTTTTTCCCCGAAACACTATGTCAATATAAAACGAACAGAAATTAATTAAAAAATCTGTTTCCACAAAATAAGTTTTCAAAAAACAGTAAAGAACTCCATTAAGCCAAAAATAAGCAAAAATAAAATCAAATAATCTACCAAGCGTGAAACTACCACAAATAAGCATCGACAAATAAATGAAACCCTAAACGAATAGAAATTACAATAAATAACCGAGTCAAACTTAAAACGGGAAGAAATCAACATGAGTAGGGCTTAAACCCCATATGCCTTCCCAAGGCCAGAACATAATTTGCACTTTACTGTAAAAAATACAAATGAATATGCATTGTCAGTTTAGCATACATATACTGATATTTAGTCATCAAATCGTTAATATTATTGGATTTAGTAAAGTTATAAAAGTAAAACCATTTATATTTTTTGAAAAGGCCAATGAGCCTTTGAGGGATTTATAACATCTAATATTGTATGTGTATTTAATGAAGAATAAAACTTATAAAAAAAACTTATCATTAATTTGAAAAAAGAAACGAAGGAAAATAAGCTGTGAACTTGTATGAAGAGCATTGACATATGACATTGATGACATCAAATGATAAATTTGTAATGTAAGGAACACGGCAAATTATTTTCTTTTTAATGGAATTTAGAGTCTTAGAAAGCACACAAGTGTAGAACTTTCAATTTAGATAGATTTCTTTGTGCTACTTAGCAGTATTAATTTGTTTCCAGATGAAACATTATAAAATCTGGTACTCACTAGGATTGACTACCTTTACAGGTGGAACATACCCTATTTGCAGACTTATTGGACAGAACTGATTCTACTACTACTACTACTACTACTACTACTACTACTACTAACAACTAACCGCAGCACCAAGCCGCCTGAGGCCAACACAGCTGATTCTGATTCTATATTGATCTAAAGGGCTTTTAAGGTCGCAAGTTATTGCACACGTGCTTTACACCTGCCCAGTGACGTATGGAAGGGGTGGGACAAAATTTCGATTTCTTTTTCAAACTCTAGACAAGATCTTCTCTGTTTTTTAATTTTTTTAATGAAGATAAAAAATGCCTCATATAAAACTTTTTATATAAAAAGTTTATCCACGATATGATATTATGTTGTTCTGGGTAGCCCATTTATGACCCACGCAATTTTGGTAAAAAAAAAATAAAGGTAAAAAAAAACAAAAAAAAACGTTGAGGTAGGAGAGAATTATCTTCCGATGGTTATCGACAAAGAATTAGTAGTCTTCAAAACGTTACAAATATTCATCCTTAAATCAAAATGCAGTCCATTAGGTTCGGTAACTTAGAAGAAACAAACATAACTAGATAACTTGCAATATATTTTAATACAACTTGACAGTTCGTTTAGCAATAATTTCTTCAGAATAAAGCCAGTCAAATTTACGGACGATGCTATATTTATTTTTGTTATTTTTCTTCTGAAGTTGAAGTTTGGTGTATTAGCTTCCATCAACAAAATAAAAATAAAAACAGGGATAAACACGAAAAGAATAATGCTTCGCTCGGTCCGATGTTTACGATCGCTTACATCACGTAACAAACTGAGTTCGGTCCCGGTGAATAAGACTGTTTCACACTCTATTAAGCCTACGATGAGTTGCCATGTCCCCAAGGAGTCTTGCCCTCCGTCTTTGCTCGTGGGGCTCGTGGAGTTTCTCAATATCTACAGTAACTGGCGTTCTTTCTGATCGTTGTGCTTGAAGGCGAAGATGAACTTCAACACACACAAGCCTGTGATATGCGTTTCCAAGCTCTGCTGATCTGTAAGTCCCGCAGTTCTTCGACGATGATCTCCAGCGTTTAGACACAATAGTCAGTAATCCAAGGCTCACTACCGTTCAAAAAAAAGGGGGGGTGGCTCAAATGAGCCGCAGTTGGTTTGAGTACGGATTCAGGGGTAATCTAAGGTTCTGGAAACAAATATTGGGGTGCATATGCTCGCACTAATGTAGAACTTGACGATTTTAGCCTAGAAAGGAGAAATTAGCCTATGGTGACAAAGTTTTTTAGCTGTTAAAAAAAAAAATGAAAACGAATCAAACTTCACATCATTCGAACTGTCAGAATGTCCTTTACATGCTGTTATTGAAAAAAAAGTCGAGACTAGAATCTGCAAGAATATATAAGCTTTTGAACAAGATAATTTTTCCCACCCCCCCCCCCCCCATAAAAAATATATCTAAATAGTAGTGTTTTACTCAAAATATTTTCAACTTTTTTCGATATAATTTATATCTCACCAAACAATAGATCGCATTTTTCTGAATCAAATCATGTATTTATATTCTATACAATTGATATTTCTAACCAGGAAAAAAAAACAACAGATGCCTTGTTTTGCGATCTTATGCGCGTATTGGTTTTCCGCATGAAGAAAAAAAAAGCCGAGTTGCATAACGGACGCAAAAGTTACGACATAAAAGGAAAGAATTTGGAAAGGAAAAAGAAAAGGAAAGCATATTTATCTGCTCCACCTAAAGGTAAGGATTCCGGCAACAACAATTTTAGAGGGTGTCAGTTGTCTTGCGTGAGATATACCATGTTTTCTAGCCTAGTATTGTTGTTTCATTGTTGTGTTTTCATTGTCGTGTTTTCTTTGTTGTGTTACCATTGCTGTGTTTTCTTCTGATATTCAGTTTTTTTTTCTGTTTCTCGTTTCCGTCCGACCAAGGGGTCACCAACGTGGGACTGGTGTACATTCCATATCCGAATTAATCCAGATTTAATCTCGGATTTTAAAGTTTATTGCAAATTTTTTGGGATGAATTCTGATGTTTAACGAGGTTCGTCTTAGTTAGTCCAAACCCTTTAAAAAACGAAAAGGAGTTGTAGGCTACTTCCCCGCGGGTTTCGTAATGTAGGCTCGGTTATGTTATGTTTTCCGTTAGTTTTATTACCTTTGCTATCCCCCTACTCTTTTCTGTCAGTAGGTACAGCCGTGATTCATGCTGGACTACACACACACTCACTCGAGGTTGACTTGAACAACCAGACGTTTAATACGGTGTTTTATCGCCCAAAAAAACAACAAAATAACTTGAACGTCACTTAGTCAATTTAGTAAATGGTACGGTTTCAGCTCGACTTTACTGAAGCCTGGGGTTTTCTAGTTTGAAAAATGCAAGTAGGCCTATGAGTCAAATTTCCCAAGCCTGAATCCTCAAAGTCCCCTTCAAGCCCTTCAATATGAGGGACTGGCGACTTTTTTATTGGCACTAAAAACAAATATTGAACATCGCTCTCGCTCTGCCAGTGCAAGAGAAAATTTAAAGGCCATTAATTCCTTTCGAGTTCATTTGTTCTTTTCTTCTAGGCTGGGCTGACTGCCGTCAAATATGGCGCTCTTCTCGAGTCCGGCGAATACCAGCAAGAAAATGGGTATTAAAGAATCTTTCGACTTCTCGAGTTGTTTTCAAAAGAAAAGACGAACTTTCTGAAAGTGTAATAAAAGTGATAAATTCCACTAGTGATGAGCTATACCCTAAGTGGCATGATTCATTCAGACAAAAGTTCATAAGTACAAACCACATTGAGTACAATAAAAGGGTTTCCTGTCTTGCCAGTGTAGCCTTGCAAGTCCTGCAGTTCTTCGACGATGATCTCCAGCGTTTAGACATAATAGTCAGTAATCCAAGGCTCATTACCGTTCAAAAAAAGGGGGGTGGCTCACATGAGCCACAGTTGGTTTGAGTACGGATTCAGGGGTAATCTAAGGTTCTGAAAACAAATATTGGGGTGCATATTCTCGCACTAATGTAGAACTTGACGATTTTAGCCTAGAAAGGAGAAATTAGACTATGGTGACAAAGTTTTTTTTAGCTGTTAAAAAAAAATGAAAACGAATCAAACTGCACATCATTCGAACTGTCAGAATGTCCTTTACATGCTGTTATTGAAAAAAAAGTCAAGACTTGAATCTGCAAGAATATATAAGCTTTTGAACAAGATAATTTCAAGTTCAAGATTCAAGTTAAAGATTCAATTTCATGCAACAAAGACGCAAGGTAGGTCGATGTTGAGACGACCATGGACCAATATGGCACTGCACTCTTACCAGAGGTAAGTTCTATGACTGTTTCAAGCATGTCCGACGAAGAGGACATTCCTATATCTCGCTGAGTCAAAACGAGCCATAGGCCAGTAATGAGGATGGGCACTAGGTCGGGGACATCTTTAAGGGATTCTTGTTCTCACTCCTTAAACGAAGGTTATTCAAACTTGCACTACGGCAGGTACATGCGAAAAGAAATAGTCGCTGCTGGAGACTGCTGGAAAAGTGAAGAATGGGAAGATGCTTACGACGCCGAATTTTCCAAAGCTATGAAGATTGTCCCCGACTACGTGTACAACTTTCTTCGTATGATAGTCCTTGATCGAGTTGAATTTAAATGCGTGCTTGAGTCAGGAAAAATTCCAGCTCCTGAGCAAACTCAGTCCAAAATTCCGATGATCTGTCAAGCAATCATGTTTGCTGCTGGTGTCAAAACTCCTGCAACAACATCACTGGGACTCGTTCTGTACCATGCTTCAAGAAGTAGTGACCTTCTTCAGATACCAAACCGACTAGGTCCTTCTGTGTGCTACAGTGCTGATAGACGAATTCTGAACCTAGGTGGTGGAGCTGAAGAAAAATTCTTAAGACCAGATTTTCATTCCTTCGAGTCTGAAGAAAGGAATTTTCTCTACCTTCAATATCGACAATATGGACTTTCAGCTAAATACATTAGATGGGTCTTCGCTACACGTTACAAGTTTTACGGTAAATCAGCATCAGCAGATTCAAATTGGCGGAAAGATTCGTGATCTGCCACCTGCCCATGGAACAACTATTTCTACAGGCTGCTCGTCAACGTCTCCTGCTGACATCGGAAGAACTGCTGATGTGACAGGTGTGTCGAGTGGAAGTTTTGGGAGGATTCCACGGAAAAGAGCCCGAGAGATGGTAACTGACAACCCTGTTGGTACTCAAGATATTGAACATACCTGGAAGGTTAAAATCCCCAGGAAAACGCAACTTTGTGACTCTGCTTCCTTACTTTCTTTGTTTGAAAGTGGTTACGAAACTCCTATGCCATTCTCGTTGCCAAACTTGAACTTCTGCTGGACGCTTTGTAGGTTGTGTCCTGCGAAAATTCTTGAAGTGGAATTTTAAGAATGAACTCCTAGTTTGAAAGCTTTCAACGCAAGAACCGCTCCTTTCTGGTGTAGCAAAACCACCGTAGGTTACTTAATCTTGCTTCCCTATTCACTAGCTTTTGTGGCCTCTGCCATTAATATCTGTCAAAAACAGCAACCAAGCTTGGAAACAAGTACACAGTCATCAGTTAGGATTTAGCTGTTAATGCAATAAGCTATGGCCTTCGAAAGTCCCAGCCCGACAAATCCTCTGATTGATTCTCTTATTGGCTGCTTTTCACAAGCTTATGAACTATTTGAACGAGGTTAAATCTCTGATTGATGGAGTCGGACTAAAATAAGTTTTTGATGCGGCAGAGATTCTCAGAGAAGGTACTACGAATAAGGTCCTTTCAGGTAAGGACATGTAACTGGCACTCCATACTCACTTCCAGGTCTACGAAGGAATGAACGAACTTTTGTGGGAGGCATTTGAGAATTAGCTTAAAACATTTTTCTTCGTTTTAGTTCCTTCTACATTTGAGAAACTTCAAACCCTGAGTGATACAATTTAAAGCTTCAAAAATGAAACTAGTTCTGAAGCATGTAAACAGAAAGGGTATGCGTTGGACAGCATTTCTCCACTTTTCTCGAAGTACAACCAGTCCAGATTCACTATAAGGAATCATAGCCTATGGATCAACTATTTAGATCTTATCCGTACCGGAAATGAATATCTTTATGCTGAAAGGCTGCGGACTGGGGATCACACTTAAACGCCACAAAAGAGATGATTCCGATTTTCTTCGCATCTGGAAACTATAAACACGCCGCAGCTACGCTTAACTATCTAAAAGAAACGCTTCACCTGCCTGAAAAGTGCCAGAAGTTCACAGAGAGTTTGTAAGCGGCAATTTTTTTGTTAGGATAACAACCAAGCCGATTTTGCAGCTTTGTATGTGATATGGCCTTAGAGTCGACCGTGAATCTAGACATCAAAGGTCGTCAAGGAGCTTCTGGTATCGTTGGTGTGACAACGAATAAAATTGCCAGGGATCGATATCTGGATACTCTCCCCTTTTTCTTGCAGCAGTCACTAGAACACTGAAATCAAGCCTGAATGTGAATGACGAGACAATGAAGCATCATGAAGATATCAACGCATTTACGAATCTGACAATAAAAGGCAGAAATCGTTTATGGACTTGGTACAGTTGTTCGGAGACCCATTCAAGACGACGAGAACAGAGCTGCACAACTTTAGGACAGGGGATACAGCTTCAGAAGCCGCAGAAAACAGTCTGCTGAACTTCCGAGAAATTGACTTTGAAACCATGAGATCGTATCTCAAAGGGACATCGACGAAAGTAAAAGTCGGCATAGTGAAAACTTTCACCTCTGTTGCCAATTAATAAAAAGGGACAAGTTTTTTCAACTGAAAGTAAGGAGCAAAATTAAAACTTAAAACGAACAGGAATTATTACGTATATGAGGGGGTTTGCATGCTAGTCAATACCTCGCTCTTTACGCCAATATTCGAATTTTGTTCAAATCACAAATCGCTGAATCACAAAGACCGTTTAATTAGAATAGATAGCTCTTTTAAAAGTACTAAAAAGAACTGTAGCGTAAAGAGCGAGGTATTGACTAGGGGCAAAACCCCTCATATACGTAATGATTTCTGTTCGTTTTATTTTTTAATACTGCTCCTTACTTTCAGTTGAAAAAACTTGTTTTTTTAATTAATTTCTGATCTTTTTAAAATAATTCTGGGAAATCTTCATGGAAAGATCCTCCCACGTAACCCCCTCCTCTGCCCCCCCCCCCCCCAGAAAACATCCCTCCAGAAAACGTCTGTTAGTCCCCAATAGCCAATACTATATGTAAACAATGGGCAAAGTTCATAGCCTAAAGCCCTTCCCCCGGGAACTTTGGGGGACTAAGTCCTCCTCAAAGACATATTCATTAGATTTTCGACTATGCTGAACAAAATGGCTATCTAAAAATTTTGATTGGGTGACTTTGGGAAAAAAAACCAGCGTGGGAGGGGACCAAGTAGCCGTCCAGTTTTTTGGTCACTTGTAAGGACATTAGAACTTTTGATTTCCATTCGAATGAGCCCTCTCACTATATTCTAGGACTACTGGATAGATACAATGACCCCTGGAAAAAATTAAATATTTAAATAAACAGGCATCCGTGATCTGTCTTCTGGAAAAAAATACGAAATTCCGCATTTTTGCTGATAGGAGCTTGAAACAAGTACAGTAGGGTTTTCTGTTCCGCTAAATCTGATGGTTTAGATCTCATTAAGATTCTACCCCTTTTAGTGGTTTTTTTCCTCTTTTTTCTAAAATAGGACATTTTTTTAGGCTGGTAACTTTTGTTGGGTTAGACTAAATTTGAGGACTTAACTTTGATGACTGAACTGGTGACTATACGTATATATTTGAAATCAGGATAAAAATCCGATTCTTTTGATGTACTTACTTCGATCAAAATTCTGTTTTTTAGAGTTTCGGTTACAATTGAGCCGGGTCGCTCCTTACAGGAGCTTACTATTGATCCGGGTCGCTTTCAAACTTTTTGAAAAATTAAAAAAGAAACAGCCACAAAAAAAAAAGATTTTGGGGAAACTAGGCTGCTTAAACGAGCTCTGGGTCTTGCAAATCCAACACAAACTTCACCCCTCTAAGAGCTGCTGAAGTATGAGCTACCTCACTTGCAGTATCATCATCAACCTGTAGGAAGCCTCAGCTGCGCTCTGGTACGAACTGGAAAGTCAACAGCCTTGAACTACATTCTGCAACAGTCTGGCTTGCAGTCATGGTAAAAAATGGCTCCACATATGCTTTTTAAGACTCTCCTCAATCTGACTATATACTTGATGTCATGAGTGTCATAAGGTGTTATCGACCAGAACAAAATGAGAAGCTAAGAGATTTTGAAATAAGAGTTTACGATGGGATTCTTAGAAACATACCCGAGGCTTGTCAGTCTATCCATTTGGGTGGTAACAGGTATGACGGTCTTAGTGACGATAGAACCCGTGATAAATACTCATTCAACCTTAAAGAAGCTTCTGGCTGTCGAGGAAGAAGAGGAACTTCTATAGGAAATATTTCCAGTCCGTTCACTTCCTACAGCCAAGTTGCAAGACTCTAGGACGCGATTCTCAGTAGTCGCTCAGCCAAAGGTCGACTCTTGAAGTTCTTTTTGAGGTCTGGGAGTACAAAATTTCGAACCGTCTGATGGTTCATCTGGTTTGAGGTATCGAGAGCCAACATAGAGTTGTTATTGTTACACACCATGGAAGCTCCGTTGATGACGATCTCTCGTCATGAGGAAGCAGACACTCGGGTGTTATACGACACAACAGTTGCTGCAAGACGAAACAGCACACTAGTGATAATACAAGCCAACGATACTGATATTGTTTTACTAGCTGCATACTACTTCCAGTATCTTGCTAGTCTCGGCCTCAAGCACCTCTGTGTGAAGTTTCCGTCCTACTGCATACCTATTCATACGGCAGCATAAAAACTAGGATTAAAATTTTGCAACGCCTTGCCGCTTGTCCACAGTTTGAGTGGATGTGATACCACAACTTTTCTGTATGGAATTGGAAATATCCGGTTTTTCGAGCTGCGAAGTCTTCGGAAACTTTGTTGGGGTTCTTAGGTGATGAAGTTTGAGCCCCTGCAGAGAAGCCATCATGTATGCAAAGTGATGGTCTAGTCAATGTCTGTAAGCAGCTTGTGGTTACAGTTTATGGCAGAAAGTGCGACTATCTTCAAAAGCCTGAATGACCTTCGAGCACCTTTGTACCCAAGATTGGAGGATTTTCGGCAATTACCACCAACTGATATTTCGTTTCTGCTTCATTTGATAAGGTATATGTTCTAGTCACTGATTTGGATCCAAAGCCACAAGCCCCGTGTTGATTTACCTCAGGCTACCGATATGAGCTGAAGAATTTAAGATCATTAACTGAAGCCTAGTTCCTGCGATGCCGCATGGAATAGCATCGCTTTCTTTTTGCAACTGTGACAAGACGAGGTGCGGCTCGTGCTGCAAATGCTCCAAAATAGGTTTCTGTGACAGCGCATGCAAGTGTGGAGCTGACCCCCAAAAATGCCTACTTTCTGATGTGAATCAGAAAGTAGAGAAGCCATCATCTATGCAAAGTGATGGTCTAGTCAATGTCTGTAAGCAGCTTGTGGTTACAGTTTATGGCAGAAGTGGGACTATCTTCAAAAGTCTGAATGACCTTCGAGCACCTTTTTACCCATGATTGGAGGATTTGAGGCAATTACCACAAACTGATACTTCGTTTCTGCTTCATTTGAAAAGGTATGTGTTCTAGTCACTGATTTGGATCCAAAGCCACAAGCCCCGTGTTGATTTATCTCAGGCTACCGATATGAGCTGAAGAATTTAAGATCATGAACTGAAGCCAGACTTAGTTTCTGCGATGCCGCATGAACTAGCATCGCTTTCTTTTTGCAAATGTGACAAGACGAGGTGCGGCTCGTACTACAAATGCTCCAAAATAGGTTTCTGTGACAGCGCATGCAAGTGTGGAGCTGACCCCCAAAAATGCCTACTTTCTGATGTGATTCAGATCAGTCCGATGTGACGCGTGATGAGATTCACGAGTCCGAAGAAGAAGACGGAGATGAAGAAGAAAAGCGGATTTGCGACACCGTTTCATGTTCAGTTTTTACTAATTGATTTTTAAATTGTTTTGATATTAAGCTGCTAATGAAGCCGTCTAAACCATACTTTCAGCTGATCATGACAGTTATCATCTACTACATCAATGGCCGTTGACCCAGTCTAACCAATTGGATCATTGGCCCCTGCTATGCTGTGATTTAAAGAAAATAGTTTCTTGAATCAGGCTTATTCAACTCTGCACCACACATTCATGCGGCTTCGCCACCTTGAGGCTCGTATATGAGCCTATGCGAGCCAGAGAGCACCTACTACTAGAGAAAAAACAAATAGTTGCTCAAGAATTAAGATTTTTTGAAAAAAAGGCATTTAATTTGACTTGTAAGGACGAGCAGAATTCTAGTAAAGCATAAATAATATACTTATGTAGGAAAAAACTTAAAAAAAAACAACGAAAAAACCTAAGGTAAAGTATATCAAAAAACCTTGTTTTCAAAAATAGGGGTTAACAAAAAGAACAAAGATTATGGTGAAAAACTAAAAATAACAGGTGAAAGTACTTGTTCTTAGGATTCAGAATATGTCCAGTTTATAAAGCTTACAGTTTATTTTACTGTGTAAAAAATTAAGAGCGATATGACGTCATTATAGGCCAAATTTGACTTTATAGGCTAAAATGACCATGTTCTACACTCGTGCAAACTTGTGTAGCCCAATATTCGTTATCAGCTCTCCGGATACCCTAGATTCCCCTTTCAAACCAACTGCGGCGAATACGAGTCACCCCTTGAAAGATAACAGTCCCTGGATCACTGACTATAATGATACAGTCGATCACCTTCTTCCTGTAACCGTCATTACTATGCCCCGTGTACTGGTGGATAGTTTTTGTTGAAAGTAAAACCATGCCCTTGAAGGCACCGTGCAAAATCCTATAAGAATAAAAAAAGAATAAAGAAATATATAAGAATAAGAATAAAGAAAATAAAAAAAAAACAAGTTTTTCAAAGTAAGAATTAACATTAAAACTTAAAGCGAACAGAAATTGTTACGTATATGAGGGGGGTTGCTCCTACTCAACACCTATATTTTTACGCTAAAGTTTTCTAGTACTATTATAAAAAAAAAGCTTCTTATTGTTCTATTTAAAAGAACATTGTGCTTCGGGAGTCATTCTTAAAGAACTGGGACAGAATTCAAACTTTAGGATAAAGAGCCAGGTGCTGAGGAGGAGCAATCCCCCCATATACGTAATAATTTCTATTCGTTTTAAGTTTAATGTTGCTCTTTACATTCAGTGGAAAAAACATTCTTTTTTTAAATTTCTGATCGTTTTTTAAATATTACTAGAAAATCTGGCTACACCTCCATGGAAAAATCCCTTCTCTTGGCCGTTTTATTCCCTAGAATAGTGGTTCTCAAATTGTGGTACCCGTACCCTTTGTGGATAGGGGTACGAAAATTTTTTAAGGGGTACAAGGCAAGCCAAAAAAAATAAACAATCCTTTAACTCGAGGACCGGTAATTTTATTTCTATTTTACCTATAGTTTACTTAGTAGGCCTATCCGTAACTGAAAAGGGGTACCTAAAATGTTTTGTGGGTAAAAAGGGATACAGTGTCTAAATAAGTTTGAGAACCACTGCTAATCATAAAATGCAAGACATAAGAAGAAGATCGTACTGGAATTCTGGCAAGTTTCACCAGTGTAAGATATCCATGGACAAATTCACCTCCTGAAAACTTCACTCCCAACGACAAATTGTCCTCGTGGAAAATCCCACCTGTAGGAAATTCACTCCTCACCCCCGAAAAATTTACGCATACTTCCCAATAGCAAATACTACACGTAAACAATGGGGGAATTTTGGCCTTTCCCAAGGGGCGTTGGGGGTGTCATAGAATCTCCTAAATTATTTTTATTCAACCTTTCAACTATGTGGAATAAAATGGCTATCTCAAAATTTTGATCCGACGATTGTGAGATAAAAAGGGCCGTGGGAGGGGGCCTAGTTGCCCTCCAGTTTTTTGGTCACTTACAATCGGCACTAGAACTATTAATTTCCGTTCGAATGAGGACCACTGGGTCGATACGATCACCCCTGAGAAAAAAAAGAATAAACACGCATCCGTGATCTTTCTTATGGCACAAAATACAAAATTTCACATTTTTTCAGATAGGAGCTTGAGAACCTCTACAGTTGGGTTCTCTAATACGCTGAATTTGATGGTGTAATCTCCATTAAGATTCTATGACTTTTAGGAGGTGGTTTCTTCTTTTTTCTACAGATAGCTTTGCACTGGAAAATCGTAGAGTTGTTCAATGGCTCATTTTAAAGGAAATTTCTAGATCTAGGGCTTTTTGTAATTAAAAAAAAATTTCATTTTGAATAAAATCATTTTTTCCACTAAAAACTGCATTTTGTGGCCTTCTTGATGAATGACTTCATAATCGTAGGTAGTAACCATACATGAAGTAATACGCGAATGTAATATTTATGCGCACTTATCTTTCGACCAGATAACATAAGACATACATAATGGATCGATATAGTTCATTATAAATGGGACTCTGTAAGTTTCAACGGATACAGCTGAAACCTAGTAAAGAAATGACTACAGTGTATAGTAACTAAAAATAAGATAATAGAAGCATCTTTTTAAATGCTGCTTATCTGGGGTATGGTGCCATGCTGAGGATCCTGTCTTACCATTCCAACTAAGAAGACCCGGGGGCTTTTTCCTGTTGTAATCCAAGTTTCTAAAAAACAGCAATGCGATAGTTAGTCTAAAGTTTTACATTAAAATGTATTTTAAAAGACGATCATTAGAAGGTCACATAAAGGATTGGTATCTTTCATTTCATATTAAAAGACGATCATTAGAAGAACCAACCATTGCATATATTAGACTTAGTTAGCTGCCTGATTATTTGAGGCTAGTCTCCTACTATTCCAAAAAAGAAAAAGCCTTAGGCTTTTTCCGGTTTCTAATATATTAAATAATGAATAAGACACACTTAGATTTCGACAAAACTGAAGGGATAGTTTATAGAAGTGACGGTTTATTGAAGTGAATATATGTTGAATCGACGGTTTATTGATGCGACACTACATTAAGGAA
Source organism: Artemia sp. Qi Xiang Cuo (assembly GCF_049724085.1). Taxonomy (NCBI): domain Eukaryota; kingdom Metazoa; phylum Arthropoda; class Branchiopoda; order Anostraca; family Artemiidae; genus Artemia; species Artemia sp. Qi Xiang Cuo. The sequence goes on along the minus strand of NC_142794.1, from coordinate 25,556,232 downwards.
TGAACTGTAGTCCATAGTAACTGAAGTATTAAATGGAATCATTACATACTATATTAAAGAGTGAGCTATAGCCATTTGTAAATAAAGATTTTAGTACATTAAAGAGCGAACTCTAACCTATAATCCAGGTTGCAGCTGTAGCTCGCAGCCTAGTAAGAGACGATTACGTCTAATATCATTGGTTATATCAACTTTGCAAATATCAACTTTGCAAATCAACTTTGCAAATATCATTGGTTTCTTGGTTTTATTGATAGCTGAATTTCAATTTAAAATAAATCGACCCTGGGTGGGCTTCAACCACGAATATACTAAGGAACGAACTGTAGCCCGTAGTAACTGAAATAATTTTTACATAAAGGATTGATACTACTGCTACTACTACTAACAACTCACCGCAGTACCAACCCACCTGAGACCAACAAATCTACGCACGCTCCTCCTCCATCCCAATCTATTCAGTCTCCCTTTTCCGCCCACCCACGAAGTTCCCATTTCCTTTAATCTTTCTTTATGACGTCCTCCCACCCCAGACGAGTCCGACCTGCTTTCCGTTTAGCCTTAGACGGTTGGCTGAAGAGAACAATCTTGGGCAATCTGTCGTCCTTCATCCGCACAACAAGCCTTAGCCACATTAACCTTTCTTTCATTATAGCTCTAGAGAGCGGTATTAAACCACATTTTTCGTATAGCCTATTGTTTGAAATACGGTCAGTCAACCGGGTACCCAGAACAACCCTTAAGCAATTTCCCTGGAAAACATCTAGCAAATCTTCATCACTGTTCTCAGCGCCCATGCTTCGGAGCCATATTTGACCACTGTCATCACTGTAGCTTCTAAGATTCTAATCTTGGTTTGCAGACTTATCGTCCTCTTCTTCTAAACTTTTTTTAACTGTAAAAAAACACCCTGAGCCTTGGCTATTCTATTTTTAACATCTTCACTGCTCCCACCGACTTTACTAATAATAATACCAAGGCAAGTGAAGCTGCCTACCTGATCAATGCTTTCATCACCTAACCTCACCTTTACATCTTCTCGTATTCCTAGCCTTAGTGACTTAGTCTGCTTAACATTAATTTTCAAACCTATTCTAACACCTTGAACTTGCAAAACCTCTAAAACTTCATTCATTTTGCTAACACTTTCATCTGGGATGTTTAAATCCTGAGTATAATCTAAGTCCGGGGAACTGTTTCTTTCCCAGTTGATTCCGTGGTTTGCCATTGCCTTTCCTATGCTACTTAAGACAAATTCCATCAAAATAATCCATATAAAGTGAGATAGAACACAACCCTGCTTAACTCCTGATTTAACACAAAACCAGCGACTAACCTCATTTCCTACGTTAACCGCAGCAGTATAATTGTCGTACACACCACTAATGACTTTAATGTATTTTTCTGGTGTACTATGCAAGGATAAAACCTTTACTAAAGCTCTTCTATAAACAGAATCAAACGCTCACTCATAATCTATAAAACTGAGGACCAGAGGTTTTTGACAACTCAGGCACTTCTCAATTATTAGCCTAAGAGTAAAAATTTGGTCGACACATCCTCTACCTTTTCTAAAACTGCACTGTTCTTCTCTTAAAACTTTGTCTACGGCATCTCTCAGTCTAAAGAGTATCATATTACTAAGAAATTTACTACCTTCAGAGACCAGACTAATGCCTCGATAATTACCATACTCACTTTTTTCACCTTTCTTATAAAGCTTTTTCACTAATATTCTTAGCTGCAGTTCTAGCTTTCTTCTCTAATACACCTTCAGCAACTTCACAAATTATTTTTCTAAGATTATTCCAACCATTTTCCACATTATCGAATTTTAAACTCTCAAGTTTAGTATTCAACTGTTTCTGGAAAGTTTCTCTCAAATTCTCATCCTGGAGTATACCAATATCACAACTTCGGGAGGTAGTTACCCTTCCGATATTTTAGTTACCCCTTTATATAGATTATTTTGATGGACTTTGTTTTAAGGAGCACAGGAAAGGCAATGTGAGACCACGGAATCAAATGGGGAGGAAAAAGTCTCCTGGACTTGGATTATGCTGATGATTTAAGCATCCTAAATGAAAGTGTGAGCGAAATGAATGAAGTTTTAGGAGGTTTTGCGAGTTCAGGGTGCTAGTATTGGTTTGAAAATTAATGTTAGGAAGACTAAGTCACTAAGGCTAGGAATAAGTGAAGATGAAAAGGTGACGTTGGGTAATGAAAAGATTGATCAGGTGGGCAGCTTCACTTACCTTGGTAGTATTATTAGTAAAGATGGTGGGAGCAGTGAAGATGTTAAAAATAGAATCGCCAAGGATCAGGGTGTTTTTTCACAGTTAAAAAAAAGTCTGGAAGAATAGGAAGGTAAGTCTGCAAACCAAGATTAGAATCTTAGAAGCTACAGTGATGACAGTGGTCAAATATGGCTCTGAAGCATGGACGCTCCGAAAAGCGGATGAAGATTTGCTAGATGTTTTCCAGAGAAATTGTTTAAGGATTGTTCTGGGCGCCCGGCTGACTGACCGTATTTCAATCGATAGGCTATACGAAAAATGTGGTTTAATACCGCTTTCTAGGTCTATAATGAAAGAAAGGTTGAGGTGGTTAGGGCATGTTGTGCGGGTGAAGGATGACAGATTGCTGAAGATTGTTCTTTTCGGCCAACCATCTAGGGCTAAACGGAAAGCAGGTCGTCCCCGTCTGGGATGGGAGGACGTCATAAAGAAAGATTTAAAGGAAATGGGAACTTCGTGGGCGCTTGTAAAAAGGGAGGCTTTGAATAGATTGGGGTGGAGGAGGAGCGTGCGTAGCTGTGTTGGCCTTAGGCAGCTTTGTGCTGCGATGAGTTGTTAGTAATAGTAGTAGTATTTTCTGACCAAACACCATATTGGTTATAACTAGATTGTTATACCTACAAAATTGCAAAAGTCTGTATTCATTACTGCTTACGTTTCCTACACCAAACTGGGACCCTGTCTATTTTCTCCTGTAAATGTAAATAAAATTCATCTGAGTCACTAGTATCTCCACCAGTCGGTTCTACAGGGGCATATACTACTATAACTGATACACCTTTTTAGTCATAAAATGAGCAATTAGTATTCTATTATTAATACCTCCCCAGCCTAAACAAGACTTAGCAGCTTCTTTATTCATCATGAGCCCTACTCCTGGACTAGACCAGACTAGACTAGATAAATCGTTGGAAGAAAAAGAAGTTTTTGTCCCACCACATGAACAATCTAAATAAAAAAATGTTCGGTGATATGTCTTTCATAATGACAAAAGACAAGCCGAGGCAAAAGTTAAAGGTCCATTAAAAAAAAAATTAATTTTACAAAGGCAACACTTCTAATTTAAAGTTATTTTGGACGTCATGATATCAAGAAAATGCTCAAATTGTCTACGTTTAGAAGACAAGCGACAGTGAGAATTTATATATAAAAGACAGTGAGAATATATATATATATATATATACATATATATATATCGTAGTAGCCTCAAACGGGAAACAGTTTCAAAAATCATTGAAAACCCTAATTTGGTCTGGAAGCTCCGTGCCAGGCCTGTAGAAAGTACGGGACAAAATGCTAGTGATATAGATGAGGAAATATGGGTATATTATTTTGCTGCTGAATTCTCCCCACCAGATGAAGTGAAAAATAAAAAGTTTAGCGAAGAGCCCGATCAGCTTATGACGAAAGAGCAGAATTACCTCGTGATTTCTAGTGCGAAAATAACCCACCTTTGTCAAAAATTAAAGAAGAAATTATCCGCCGGTGCCGATCAAATTTGTGCTCTACACCTACTGAGTGGTGGTCCAGTTCTATCGGAGCATTTAGCAATAGCTTACCAAATTATACTAACACATGGTATTGTACCGGACATTTTCTGTTTAGGTGTGATCACTCCAGTTTTGAAAAGGGGTAAACCTGATCATGAACCATCGTCATATAGACCCATTACTGTATCATCTGTGTTTTGTAAGCTATTTGAAAAGCTCATAATTTCGGACATTAAAGCTAGTTGTAAAGTGCCTCCCCACCAGTTTGGATTCCAAGCTGGCTTAGGATGTGCCCATGCCTTGCATGTAGTTGCAAATGTTCTACTGGATGCCCACATTTCGAAAGAATGCCTAGCTATAGGAGAATATGATGTACGGCGGGCTTTTGATTCGGGTATCCATTCTCAGAATATGGTTGAGCTGAGAAAGTCCGGAGTTGACCGTGCTATTGTCAAACCCTTGAACGACATGTATAGTAGGCTCAAGGTCTGTATTAAACTGTCAGGTAAATTAAGTCGTAGGTTTGCTGTGGTGAAGAAAGGTATAAAACAGGGAGCCGTATCATCACCTGATCTGTTCAACAACAGCATATCGACGGCCCAGTCAAAAGTGGCCCCTTGCTGTATTTTTAAAGGCATTGACGTGTCCCTAGTTGGGTTTGCAGATGACCTTCTAAACTTTTCAAGAATTTTGTCTTCTTTGGAATCTAACTTTAAAATTTTGGAGATGGAGTATGATGAAATCGGGTTGAGTTTTAATGTGACAAAATGTGAAGTACTGTTATTTAACTGGAATGCCTCTCAACCCGAAATCCAACTAGGGTTACAGGTGGTCATGCCCTCTAAGTCAATTGTATACCTGGGTCTGCCGATCGGTGAAACTCTTCAGCATACACGAGCACTACTTGTAAAGCATATCGAGAAGAAGATCAGGTCAGCTTATGGAGCTTCGGTTTCCTCCAAGCGTAATCTAAATAGGTCGCTGCGTGCACAAATATTTGTTGCTGTTGCCTTACCCCATGTTCTTTACGTTTCGCCGTTCTGGAAGTTACTTACAAATTCGAATAAAGTAACTATAAGAAGAATATTCTTCAGGTCCCTCAAGTTCCTACTTGAGATGCCATTAAGAACAAGTAATTCTTACCTAACGAGGCGGTATTCAGTACCAGATCCATTTACTGTGGTGGAAGCGTGTCTTGAAAAGTACCGTGATAGAGTAGAAGCGAGTAACCACCAGTGGACTGCCATTCTTACATAGTTGTATTATAGTTCCTTCGTGATTATTTTCATTTCAAGAAGTTTCGTTGTGTTTTGTATGTGCGTTTTCTTCTCTTTTGTTTTTTATCCGTCTTTTGTTCAATTGTGACGGGTTTTTCCAATATATTTATTATTTTATTATTATATATATATATATATATATATATATATATATATATATATATATATATATATATATATATATATATATATATATATATATATATATATATATATATATATATATATATATATATATATATATATATATATATATATATATATATATATATATATATATATATATATATATATATATATATATATATATATATACATATATATATATATATATATATATATATATATATATATATATATATATATATATATATATATATATATATATATATATATATATATATATATATATATATATATATATATATATATATATATTTATAAAATGTATTACAGGTAATTACTTGGTAAAAAAAAAAACTGTCTTCCTAATTTAGTAACTGAGATAAATGATCACTTGAACAAGGTCTAGACCTTACTCATCAATCCAATCACCTAGGACAAAACAGTATATCCAACCCGATAATCCGAAAATCAAGTCCAAAATAGAGAAAAATCAGCACTAATAAGTATAAGTCATGGTCCCAAAACCAAGCCATAGCACGTTAAGTCTACAAAATTTTAATATTCCCCAAGCAATCACCACATATCAGGGCTCCTCAGATGAAAACTCATTGCCTATATAGGTTTCGGCGCTTAAATTTCATTAACCAGGCAAAATGAGCGTGCCTTGCCATAAAATATGGCATACCCCTATGTAGTGACACCTTTGGAATATCTATGAACAAACAAATACCCAAAAATAAAAAATATACCCAAAAAAATTTCCAAGCTTCCTTAACCTAGCACTAAATCAAAATAAATTCATCCCAACTCTGAAAGAATATCCTTCAGCCAATATAACTCCCCTTATGTGCATAACATCAACTGTCAACCAGAAACTTTTCACTTTCGTTCAATTTCTACGAATTAATTTCCAAATATCCTACGTTATTCTTTACCTGCATGTATAGAAACAAACCCTAAACTCCAAAATTATGAAGGGAAGAGAAAAAATATTCATCCAAAAGGCTACCTCAAAATATTATTCAAAATATATTGATAATTTTTATTATACTTATTTAAAAGTTGATTATATTGAAAACAATGCTTTTTAAATTGCTAAGCAAGTCTGTTGGCGGAAAAACCTCTTACGATTAACTTATTGCTCAGTATTTGACTTCTACTTTTAAAATCGATGTAATTAGTACAAATTCTCGCATATCTAAATAGTTGGAAAAAATACGATCAATAAGATATATTCGACTGTATATTACTTTTAGGAAATGGGAAATTAACTATTTCAAAATTAAAATCATCTGTTTTATTATGTATTCTAAAAAATAATGTATTATTAGGTGCAACATTAATATTTAAATGTCATAATTGCCATTCCCTTTACTGGATTCCAGTTTTAACTCTGGTGGATATATCTTATTTGAAATCTCTAAGAAATCTACACAATTTATCACCAGGAGGTCTTCTAAATATCTTTTATTATTTGAAAGCAAATATTTTATGTTACTTGGATTCTTTTTATCCATCATAAAATCATATTCTAAATAGCTTAAAAACAGGTCCGCTATAAATGGACTAGCATTACCCCCCCCCCCCATAGGAATTCCAATACTTTGATTATAGAGATTACCATTAAATTTTGTAAAAGTATTAAATAGAATAAATTCTAGTAGATCGTGAATCATATCTAAGCTATAACATCTTGAACTAGTGGTACTGTTAAAGTAATTAGTCCATCTCGCCTTCTTATTATACTTATCAAATTTAAAAAAAGCCAAATTAGACAAAAGAAAAGCTTTCTTAATAATCTTTTTTAAATTTATAAATACTAAATTAATTGGTAGATTTGTACATAATGTAGTAAAATCAAATGAGTCCATTCTTTTGGCTGAAACTAAAGCCAGAGAATCTATTACTTGAAATGAATTATTAACACTCCAATATGGATTAATCTTAGAAATTTTTTTAATTCCCGAGCAATATGACTTAATTTTTTTTTTTTCTCCCAAAATACATGACAGGTCAGTCGCCGCAACTCTGGTAGGGCATCTTGCTGCACCCGCAATAAAGTGTGGTTTCGGGGGATTTTTTTGAAATTTTGCAGTCCAATATAAAAAAGGAAAACTTTTATCATTATCATTAAAAATTATTAAATATTTAAAAGAGTATATCCTCTATTCCATTCAATAGACTACTATTAACCCCTTGAATCTTTTTATATGTATTCGTTGTACTAAGCTCCTTTGTTAAGACATCACAATATAGCTTCTGACAAATTACTATAAAATTATTATTCGCTTTATCAATAGGTACAATTACAAAATCCTTCTTTATATTAGCAATCGCTTGTTTTATCTTAGCATTATAAAAAAATACCTCATTATTACGATTATTTGTCATATCATATATCTTATTTCTAACCCTATTAATAATTAAATTTTTCCAATTCTGAAAACTGTTTTATTAATTTTCTCTTTTTTGCACCAATTACCGATAAATAAAACTAGATCATTATTTAACCCACTAAGCACATTCGAGTGTTTTAGATGATTTGAAAGACGGAATTTAGCCCCATTTTCATTATATTCTGCAGATCCGTTTGTTTTATTATTGCTAAATCACCTGTAATAATATGTTCGTAAGTTGGATTTACAAATGATAAAAATTGCTTACACTTACAAACAGGTTTCCAATTACTATCCGTATTAAAATTCTCAAGTATTAAATTATGATTAAAAATCATTTGTCCTATCGTTTTTGAAAACTTATATTTTATAATCGGATTATTCTTATAATTTAAATTACTAGGAAGGGCTGTTTCACCTCACGCTGGTTTAAAATTCCAAATAAGTTTATATCCTCTATTTGTTTACTTCTAAAATTTATAGATAAATATAATCTCTTCTCCTTTTATCAGACTTTTTATCCTTTGAAATTTATTTGGTTCTAGTTAAAATACATACCATATCATAAACTAGTTGAATTTTTGAATTACATGGTGTATTATTATTAATATATATATATATATATATATATATATATATATATATATATATATATATATATATATATATATATATATATATATATATATATATATATATATATATATATATATATATATATATATTTATTTATGCCCGCTTACAATGGAGAAATGGAGAAAAAAAAAGCGGAGTACAAAATGAAACAAAAAATGAAGAAAAACATGTTCAACACTAAAAATTAAATACAGGTATTTCATTCACAGAAACAGATGAGTCAGCGGTGAGTCGTAGAGTTTACTGAGGGATCGTCTTGAGGCTCTCCGTTCTAGATCAATCACCTTGGTTGATGGATCAAGGATTCCATATATGGATGAGATCTCCGTGTTAGAAAATCTTAGTAGAAGTCACAGCAAAAATTTTGCAAATCTGTAGTACGTGGTTCGTATTTTTCGACGCTCGGTGAGGGACAACATTTCCCACAAGGGTGATATATACCAGATGGCAGGAGAGACGACGGCGTTGAATAGTTTTGACTTAATAAATCGATTAAATGACCACTTGCATTTGACAGCTTTTCCATATGCTGAGCGGATAGATTTACAGACTGATTCAGCCAACAAGCCTCTAGTTGACCTAGGCGTCTGGCCATACGTGATACCAAGGTAATTTAGGAACTGGGACTGCTGGATTCTGATACCGTCAAAGACAAGATTGGAATCGGTCGAGTTGGTGCCACTAAAAACGATAAATTCGGTTTTCTCTATGTTGACTCGTAGTCCTATTCTTCTGTATAGGGTCACTAAAAGACAAAGATTCTCTTGTAGACCCCTCAGCGTGCTGCTTAGGAGCAACAAGTCATCTGCATAAGAAATGAGACTTAGATCCAAGCCCTCCAAAAAGAAGGTCCCACGAACGAATCTAGTTACAGAGTAAATCGCAGAATTAAAGATGATATGGCTTAGTGCAGATCCTTGCCGAACTCCTTTGAAGAGCCGAATGGGTTCAGAAAGCTTTTGCTTGCGGTGACCGGCGATTGTTTCCCATCCCAAAGCTAGACGAATATGCGTGTGGGAGTACCAGTCATGGAGAACGAGGACAATGCGGGGGTCGACTCCTGAATCTAAGAGGCACCACAGTGCCTGCGATTGGACGACAGAATCGAACGCAGCGGAAATGTACACACTGCAGGCAAAAAGTGGCTTTTTAACTAAAGATGTAGACCTCATTATTCTTCTTAGTAGCCGATGGGCGTGTCCACAGCCCAACCCATTTCTGAATCCAAGTTGTTTGTCCCCCATTAGAGCGTGTGACGTAATATGGGGCAACAGTACCTTCTCAAATACTGTGCTGATAACCAATGAAACTGTGATTGGTCTGTAGCTTTTACAAAGCAAGAGATCTCAATTCTTTTTCAGAATATTGGATGTGCGGCAACCATGAAAGTTGGCAGGTGTGAGTCCCAGCTTGATGCTCATTTGGAATAGTAAGGCTAAGTACTCATGTAGACGTTCTGTGCTGTGCTGTAAGTGCCTCGGAGTGATCCCATCGAGCCCTGGAGACTTGTTCTTTTTCAATTTTCTCACAATTAGCTCAATATGCCATTTGTAAACAATGAAATCAGTGTGGCGGAGTTTTGCGCTGATTAATTGCCTATCTAACTCAGATTTATGAACAGAGTCCAGCTCCTTGGGTGGTGGCGCAAACACGTCCTTGTAATGGTTTACCCAACTTTCATCGGGAATGGGACTTTGCACATCAGCGTCGGTCCTGTTAGATTGGAATTCCTTCCATAAGATGTTTGGGTCACTCCTGCAATCACAAGACAACTTCTCCACTTGCTGGACTTGCATATTCTCTACAGTACGTTTGAATTCTTTTTTGGCATGTCGAAAGCACTGAAAAACTACTCCAGAGCGGGGTTTGTCGCAGTCCTTCCACAATTCGTACCAGAACTTGGATCTCTTCTTGGCAAACTTGACATTTGGGTTATCCCATCCCTTTTTAAGAGTGTTGGGGTACACTTTTGCCACTGGAACAGTGGCAGATTCCGCAAGCTTCATTGAATGAACAATTTCGGAGTAAAAGATGTTCAGGGCTAGTCTGTCTTCATTTTGGCCATGAGTCAGCAGGTGGAACGGTACTTTGATTTTAGCAAGAGTTGAGTCAAGAATATCTTTGTACAAGGACTGATCTATCCTTTGCCATTCACTCTTGATAAACCGTGATCGCCCGGGGCACTGCTTGTAGGTGGAGAATGGTACCATTAAGCTAATCCCAAGGTGATCGCTACAATTGTGTTCCGAGTCAACAATGGCTTTAATCCCGGTCGGAAGTAGGAAATTTACGAAAAAGTGATCGATATCTGATGTATCCAGGGATGCGCTGTGAACAAACTTGAAGGACTGGGATTTTGGAACCGGGGCCATAGCGTCTGGCAGACACTCCCTTAATATGGTGAAAAAACGATCATCATCCAGAAGCTGACAGTTGAAGTCCCCACAGATAATAATCTTTTCTGACTTGTATTGTTCGGCCAACCTCCCGAGTCTCGCACAAGCCTTCGTGTAACGCCTTTCTGAGAGGACATCACGATAATTTGTAGGGAGGTACACTGATATGACTATAAAGCCATTTGGACCAGGAACTCTGATCGCAGAAAAAGAATCGCATGAATCAATTAGCGTGCATTGCAAATTGGAGTCTGCAATGATCAAGATTCCACCACTCGGCCTTCCAACTGAGCTGTTGCGGATAGCAGACTGCAAAAAATAGTCCTTTCCTGGAAATCGGTCAAGGATTGCTGAATGATCGGCTGTTACCAAATGTTCCTGAATGCATATTATGCTATGCTTGGTTACTAGATCACTTAAAAGAGACAGCTTGTGTGGAGTGTGCCCGTATATATTTCTGCTATAAAGCGAGATAGTTGCATTCATTGCTTACGTTTGTTTGAACTAGCCTCTACTTGTTTTTTATAAACCGGGCATTGCGAGCTATAACATGGATGCTTTCCGGAGCAATTAGCACATTTAGTGTCACGGACACATGGATTGTCTTTAGGGTTTTCGTGATCTCCGGAGCACCTGGAACACTTCGCATTGTTAGGGCAATATCGTTGCAAGTGGTCAAACTTTTGGCATTTAAAACACCTCAGAGGGGCGGCACCATATTTGTCCACCTTGATATGGCAATAACCGACGTAAACGCCATATTTCAGTGCTTTTTCAAGAGCTTCTTTGTCTCTGAATGTTAGGTTGACTGACTTGCTAGTACCATAGCGTTTCGCTTCTTGGATCCCTTCCATAGCAGACTCAATCTCCTCGTTTGTCGTATCTTCAGGGACAAATTTAGCCACTGCCAGGAATTTCGGTTTATGGAGTCTAACTACAGCCGCGGAATTTGATTTTATGCTATTAGCTATAGCTTCTGCATCATGCTCGGTTCTAACATACAACACCAGCGTATCGCTTCTCGTAACTACCTTCTGTACTTTTCCGGATGCGCCATTGGAATCAAGAAATTCTTTCTGCTTTTGGCACGATTTATAGATTTCGTGTGGTGCTTCTTTTACGTGAAGCGGGATACTTAGAGATTCGCTGGGAGTAGGCTACGTTTTAGTGACAGAACTGGCATTGCATCAGTCTAGCCATGCATTCATTTTTTCACCACATTCATTTAGTTTGCATGTTAATGAGGTAAATACATCGTGAGATATGGAAGGAGTCTCAGATGGATAATAAATAGTGAATTTGAAAGGGAAATCACCCTTAGCGTCCAATTGTATGTGAATCGCATCTTCTACAAAAACAGATACATTTATTGTGCTTCTACGCTCTTTCAAAATGATTCCATCTTTATCTAATAGATCTCGTATAAATCTTACGGCTTGTGTGACAGATTCCTTGTCAGAGAATCTCACGGCAGTGCTTACAACCGATTCATGGGGAATATCTTTGAAGTTAAGTGAACGCTGGATGAAATTTAAAAAAGGGCTATATAAATACTTGATTTTTGCCATTTTTCTCCGCTTATAATCTATCCAAATTAAGTCCAATCGTACCCAATGGTGTCACAACAATTAACAAACCACGTCCTTTATCACATCCAAAATCTGTCCAAAAAGTATTCACAAAAATACTAGTATCGCCTCTGGCTATTTACTCGTTTCTTGGGTGAATGAATGCTTAATAAACTACACAGAAAGAATACTGACGAGATACAGGTTACAAAGCCAGTGGGAATTGCCGGTACCCAAATCGCCTTTCCCCAGCAGTTTAAGGATCAATATCCGGCCGATACCGATACGGCTCTTGTGTTTGTTCCCGCTCTCTTCTGCACAGGCTGTCACTAATCAGCGAAAAAATAATGAAATTTGGCTATTAAACTATTTTATTAGCCAAATAATCCATTTTCTTTCTTTCCTTTTTCTTTTTCTTTCCCTTCTTTCCTTCCTTTTCTTTCCCTTAAAATTGAACTGTTGTTGCTACCGTATTAAAAATCCAAACAAAGCAATTAGTCCATATCAATAAGTTTACCTTAGATTATAATCCGTAGCAGAAATAATCCTGTGAAATAATCCTCAAGGTCACTGAATATATTATAGCTCAAGGCACTGAATTAATACAATTTCACAGCTGGTTTTAAAGTTCACTAGATCCAAAAAGATGATGTTATAACTTCGGAGACTAAATAATTTTATTAAATTATTTTTTGATAACTTACTTAAGCATTTTGTTATACTCGCCATACCATTAGACACAAATAGCTGGCGAAATTCCGTCAAATAGATATCTAAATCTATATTCTTTTTTCTATTATTTTTCCTATGCCCTCTTGGTCGATTTTTACGTTTAATGGAATGTTTAAAAGAAGGATGATCCATGAAACCATTTATACAATTAACAAGAACATTATACATGTCTCCATATTTAGCCACTCGATCATTCTAACCGAAAGGATAAGCAGTACCGAGGATATGGATCCAATAATCTTCACGTTTACGTAATTTATATTTTTCTCTTCTTTAGTTAAATCATTTAAATCTAAATTTTTTAAAATCGTAATAGTTAAATTAATTAAAAAGCAGGTACCATTATTACAATGTTGTAATCTATTGGTAATATATCAAGGAAAATGTATTGGTTTGAAAATCAAGATAAGTGGCTGAAACCACAATATTCTGCATCGTTTGATAAAAGGCTAAGCTAAACTTGTAACGTTATTGCTTACGAGGACTTATAAGAAGTATCGCTATACAATTTTAAGGACTATTCTTGTTGGGTAATTTAATCCATTAATAGAATAAATAATAAAATTATTTTTATTTATTTCATAAACCAGACGTCTTTTACATGTAAGTTTTCTCCGTATTCAACACAGAAATTCCATCTCTTGCACCACTTTTTTGTTGATTTGGAGAAACCTGAGTCGTTGAAATGTTTCTTTTGAAAACCTTTACACAAGGCCTGTGTATTCAAACTGTTTGAATGAATATTTCGGGGAGAATTTTCCTAGGTCTTTATTTTGTTTTTATTTATATTTCTAATTACATTTTTGGAATCATGGCTTGAAGTTTTCCCTCTCTTTCGCCTTTAATTCGTTTGTTGAATCAGACAAAATTTATGCACAGACACGCAACTTTTTGAACAAGCCTTAGATAAGAATTAGTTAATGTTTTCTTCGAAAATAAGATGACTGACAAATAAAACCTTATCCAAATTGAAAGAGTTCAAAGTCCACATTAGAAGTGGATATAGCAAAAGACCTCTTCTTTTGGATTTTTATCGAATCACGAAAAAGGTCGTTTTAAAAACTGAGGCTTCATAGGTGTATTGCCTTGTATTTTTTTGGATGTAATTAAGATTTTTGTTATATTATGTTGAAATAGTAGTTTTGCCAGAAGACAGACTCACAGGTTTTGGATCTATGCTTTTTGATTCATATGAAGTATTCGTCTCTGGAAAGGGGAGAAGGCGTGAAGCTGAAGTCACTCTAGCCGTTTCATGAGCGCTGTAAATCAGCGAAGAAATCGATGCTCAAGTTTATTCCGAAAATTGAAATTACAGCTCGTTTTCCTAGTTCCAAGTATAAATTGACAATCATAACTGCCTATACCCCGAATATTGAGGCTGGTGATTCCACAAAAGATGCGTTCTATTTTGAATCAATTGATCTATCCAACATAATACCCCGACACAATAATCTCGCTTTGTGTGGTTGTTTTAATGCCAAAGTAAATCGTGATCATTGCTATACACCACAAGTGATTTGCCAGGGCGGCCTTACTGCAATGAATGACAATGATACGCGTTTAATTGACGTCTGTGCTGGCCGTGGACTAGTTGTTGGTGGATCGTTTTTTCTACATCGCTCCGTATATAAATATACGGGGAGTTTACCCGATGGCGCAGCATGGAGCCGTATGAACCATGTTGTTATCATAAAGTGGCACAAATGCTGTTAGGAAGGTAAATATATAATGAGTCGAAGGTAATGGACTTGAGATTAGCTGCGCAGGATTTCGACTCTTGTTGATAGAAGATCCTTGCCAAGCGCGGAAAACCCGTTGTGACCAAGACGGGCCCAGGATTGCACAAAGTCTCTATTGAACTGCAGGTCCCAGGGACTTCTTGCTCTCCAGTCCTGAGCCGATTTGAACAATTTATTAACTCAGGCGTGAAGGATTGTATACATAGACAGGGAGTTGGGCTCATGATAAACAAAGAAGCTGCTAAATCTTGTATAGGTTGGGAAGGTATTTATAATATAATGCTAGTTGCTCACTTTATGACTAAAATGTTCAGGGTATCTGTCTTAGCACTATATACCCCTGTAGAACTGACTGAGATAGTAGCGACTCAGATGAATTCTACTTGCAACTAGAGGAACAAATAATCAGGGTCCCAGGTACAAAAATATGATATTTTCTATTAGGAGATTTTAACGCCCAGGTTGGTTGAAATAGGCACAGATGGTATCCCAGCTAAGGTAAATTTGCTGTAAACAGTATTGGGAAAGAAAACAGTATTGGCTACACATTGCTGGAATTTTGCAGGTGTAACAATTTAGTTATAACCAATACAGTATTTGGTCATCAAATGACCTATAAGTTGATATGGTATATTATTGTGAACCAAAGATTGGCAGGATCAGTATTATTGTAAACCGAAGGATTGGCAGAATCAATACAAGATACTAGGATATATACGAATGCTGTTATTGGTGTTAAAAGTAAATATCACCATCTATATAGACAACTATATCTAAAGATATATATACATGTATATACATATATATATATATATATATATATATATATATATATATATATATATATATATATATATATATATATATATATATATATATATATATATATATATATATATATATATATATATATATATATATATATATATAGTTGTCTAAGGTTAATTTAAAGCTGTAATTTAGGAAGGGTAACTACCTTCTGGGATGATATGATGCTGGTAGACTCCACGATGAGAAGTTGATAGAAATTTTTCAGGAATAGCTGAATTCTCAACTGGAGAGTTTAAAATTTGACAATGTAGATGATGGATGGAATAATTTTAGGAAAATAATTTATGAAATCGCTGATGGGGTCTTAGGGAAGACCATTTGGAACACAGCTATGAATACTAGTGAAAATACTTTATGTTTAATAGAGAGGAAGAGTGGCTTGTACAAGAACTATCTGAGCGATAGATCATATGAAAATAAGAGGGGTGTAAAGGAAGTGGAGAAAGTATTTAAATATGAACTAAGGACGTGTGAAGTGGAGGCTATGGATAAAATTTCCGAGGATCTAGAAGATGTAGCTAGACGGTATAATAGTAAAATATTGTACTCGCATGTTAATTAATTGAGAGGGAGTAGTCAATCTGGACTTGTACCAGTTAAAGATGGGAACAGGGTCATAATTAGTTATAAGGAAAGAAAAAAGAGAGAAGGACAGAATATTATAAGAATTAGCTAAACCGGGATAGAGCTACAAAGAAAGATATAGAGGAGTATGAAAAAGGTTTTGACACCTTGGATGTAAAGGAACATTTTGTTTGTGATTAAGAATTAGTGACACTACTGAAAGTATTAAAAAATAATAAGGCCCCGGGTGGTGATAGTGTGGTAAATGACATTCTTAATTATCGTGGTTATGAGGTTAGAAATAAGTTACTGAAGATGACGAATATAATTTTTTTTTTTTTGTTAAAGAAGTACCTAACGATTTTAGGAAATTCGTAATTAAACCCCGGTATTAGAAAGGTGATAAGAGTGAGTGTGGTAATTATTGAGGCATTAACCTGGTTTCTTTAGGCAGCACATTACTTTGTATGATGATACGTTTTCGACTTAAAGATGGTGTACGCAAAGTTTTAAGATATGAATAGTACAGTTTTGGCGAAGGTAGAGGATGTGTCAACCAAATTTTCACTCTAGATTAATAATTGAGAAGGGCCTGGGTCATCAAGTACCTTTAGTTCTTAGTTTTATAGATTATTAGCAAGTGTTATATTCAGCTGATAGAAGAGTTTTAGCGAAGGTCTTATCCTTGTATGGCATACAAACAAATACATTAAAGTGGTTTGTGCTACGTACGAGGATAACACTGCTGCAATTAAGGTAGGAAATGAGGTTAGCAGCTGGTTTCCTATTAAATCAGTAGGTAAGCAGGATTTGTTCTATACCTATTTATATAGATTAGCTTGATGGACTTAGTCTTAAGGAGCACAGCAAAGGCAATGGGAGAACAGGGAATCAAATGCGTTAATAAAACTTTCCTGGACTTAGATTATGCTGATAATTTAAGCATCCTTAATGAAAGTGTGAGCAAAATGAATGAACTTTTAGGGGTTTGTCAAACCTAGAATAGGTTTGAAAATTAATGTAAAGAAGACTAAGTTGTTAGGTCTAGGAATAGGTGAAGATGAAAAGGAGACGTTGAACAACGTAAGGATCAATCAAGTGGACAGCCTCACTTTCCAAAGTAGCATTATTAGTAAAGACGGTGGGTACAGTAAAGTTGTTGAAAGTAGAATGACCAAGCCCCAGTGTTTTTTTTCAAAGTTGAAAAAAAGTTTAGAAAAATAGGAAGATAAGCCTGCAAACCAAGATTATAATATCGGAAGATACAGTGATGATAGATAGTGGTTATGTATGGTTGTGAAGTATGGGCGCTCCAAAAGACGGAAGATGATTTGCTAGATGTTTTTCAGAGAAATTCCCTATGGGTTGTTTTGGGTACCTGACTGGATGACAGTATTCAAAAAGTAGACTTTGTGAAAAGAGTGGCTTATGCCCACTTTCAAGGGCTATAATGAGGGAAAGGTTGAGATGGTTAGGACACATTCTGCGGATGAAGGATGATGGACTGTCAAAGATTATCCTTTTCTCTGACCTTCTAGGGCTTGACGAAAAGCAGGTCGTCCTCGGTTAGGGCGGTAGGATGCCATAAGAAAGATTTGAGGGAAATGTGAACTTCCTGGCTTTGTATAGATTGGGATGGAGGAGCCGTACCGGACTCAGGTGACTTGATGCTGCGGTGAGCTGTTAGTAGTAGTAATTGTATAAAGATTACCTCAAGGTGCAGTATAAATAAATCCACAGAGCTGTAAAGTGGTGGACAAAGAATTCCAGGCGTTGATTTTTGGAGACAAAGGCATCCGATGCTGAGGAAGCTGCCAGTAAAGGGGATAGTAAAACAATTTATCATAACAGGAAGGAAATCACTGGTGACTTTTCGTAACCCTGTATATGATGCTAAAAGTAGATTGGGTGAACACTTACGAGAAAAAAGATATTGACAACACATGGAGAGAATCTTCAACAAGATACTAAATTTTTCTCCGCCTCGAAATCCCATAGAGCCTTCAAACGGAGTGCCAATCTTTCAACTGAATATAAGCAGTGAGCCCATAAGCCTGTTTGAAATTAAATAAAAAAAACAAGTTTTTTTAACTGAAAGTAAGGAACGACGTTAAAACTTAAAACGAACAGAAATTATTTCGTATATGAAGGGGGCTGTCCCCCTCCTCAACGCCTCGCTCTTTACGCTAAAGTTTTTTTATTGTTTAAAAAATAGAGTTGTGAGAAAGTCAAACTTTAGCGTAAAGAGCGAGGCGTTGAGGAGGGGACAGCCCCTTCACATACGGAATAATTTCTGTTCGTTTTAAGTTTTAACGTCGTTCCTTACTTTCAGTTAAAAAACTTGTTTTTTTTATTTAATTTTTGAACGTTTTTGAATTAATGCAGGTTTTGATTTTGGCTCACCGTACATGAATAATTAAAACAAAATTTGCATATTATATTTGGTTAAATGGCTTTCGCGAAACTTGTTTAATTTTATTTACGAACGTTTTTATTAGTAATAAATATACGTAACTTAGAATTAACTTACGTAACGAACTTCTATATTCATAAATTTTTAACACGTATATTAGGGGGTTCGCCCCTAGTCAATACCCTGCTCTTTAAACTATAGTTCTAATTTTTTTTAAATTTATTTAAAAATTACCTCTTAAACACAATCATTTTATAAGTTTAAAAAATTGTTTTTTTTTTATTTAATTCCTGATCTTTTTATTTAATAATGCTGGGGAATCCGGCGCCCCCGTCATAGCAATGTCCCTTCCCCCATGAAAACTTCCTTCATGGAAAGATCCTTCCATATAGCCCCCGACCCTCTCCGTCCCCCACCGACCAGAAAAAATCTCCTCTGAAAAAGTCTGTATACTTCCCAAAAACCAATACAATAAGATAACATAGAGTAAAGTTCATAACTTTCAGCCCTCCCCCTGGGGACTTTGGGGGATCAAGTCATCCTAAAAGACATTTTTATCATATTTTCGACCATGCTGAACAAAATGGCTATATCAAAATTTTGATCGGGTGACTTTAGGAAAAAAATGAGCGTGGGAGGGGGCCTAGTTGCCCTACATTTTTTTTGGTCACTTAAAAAGGGCACTAGAACTTTTAATTTCCGTTCCAATGAGCCGTCCAACGATATTCTAGGACCACTGGGTCGATACGATCACCCCTGGAAAAAAAAAAACAAACAAACAAACAAACAAACAAATAAACACGCATCCGTGATCTTTCTTCTGGCAAAAAATGGAAAATTCCACATTTTTGTAGATAGGAGCTTGAAACCTTTACAATAGGGTTCTCTGATAGGCTGAATATGATGGTGTGATTTTCATTAAGGTTCTATAACTTTTAGGGGGTCTTTCCCCCTTTTTTCGAAAATCAGCCAAATTTTTTCAGGCACGTAACTTTTGATGGGTAAGATTAAACTTAATGAAACTTATATATTTGAAATCAGAATTAAAATCTGATTCTTTTGATGTATCTATTGGTATCAAAATCCCGTTTTTTAGAGTTTCGGTTACCATTGAGCCGGGTCGCTCCTTACTTACAGTTCGTTACCACGAACTGTTTGATCAAAACTCCATATGGAAAGCCTAAGAACGTCAAAGCTGTCGGTTTTGATGGCCTACAACCTGAATTATTGAAGTATGGTGCAAAAATCTTAGCGAAACCTCTCCATGAAGTCATGAATCAGGTTGGGAAACTGAGAGTGTCCCCACTGACAAAAAAAAGGGGTGATTATTAAACTTTTTTGTGAAAGCTCAAACCCGCAACTGGAACAATTGGCGAGGTATTATCTTACAGTTCATTGGAAGTAAATTTCTTTTCCGAGTACTCCTGGACAATATTCAGTCGAGAACTGACGTAATCCTGGGAGACGAGCATCATGGTTCTCGGCCAGAAGGACCTTGTGCTAATCCGATGTTCGGTTTAAGAATACTAACTGAAGAATCGAACGAATGGCAGGCAGAAACATCTAAAGCGTTTATTCACTTCTTGGCTTTTGATTCTATCCATAGAGAATGGCTTTGGAGAATATTACAATACTATAGCCTACCTGAAAACGTTATTACAATTATTTTTGCTATATATAATGACCAGCTAACTTCTTCGGACATGTAACTTAGTTGGAGGGGTTCACTTGAATGAGAACCGCACTGTCTTTGATCGTGATTTTGCTGATGATATTGCAGTTCTTTTTCATCTAAGGGAAGACTTACAGCATAACATCAGCTCTCAAACACAACCGCACGATATGGTTTGTCAATCAGTGCCCAAAAGACAAAAATCATGTGCAACAACGTCAATACAGCACAGATATGACAACTGAATGTTGGTTGCAATAAACCTGAGAATTCTGTAGAATTTAAGTATCTTGGAAGCCTAATAAAGTCTGATGGAAGTCTCAAGCATGAAATTATTTCGTGCACTGCTATACAGGCAATGATTTTACCAAACTAAGTAACGTCTTTTACCAACTAAATCAAACTAATTAAATACTCTTTGAAGCTCAAACTCTGAATCCAAATAGTATGGTTCTTTTAGTGGTTTCACCTCAAAATTTGAGGCAGTCAGTTATAAGCTCGTATAAGCCATTACTCCTACACCTTTAAACTTGTCTCTAAACCTACCTATCGTAGGTTGGCCGGGACTACAAATTTTAATGATCAGAGGTAAAAAAAAAAATCGCTGTCATCTACGTTTTCTGCAAATATTATGATTCTTGTAGATATTATGCTGTTTTTGTTGGTAAAATTCTAGTTTAGCTACTTTTTGCTATCTTGGAAAGGGGTTAGGTTAGGAAAATCAAAGTTTCAGGGATGGGTTTTAAAAATCTTTGGGTTTATCAAATTGAAACCTTGCAAAATAGATTTTCTGCTTAAATGAAGCACAACAAAAGTATTTTCAGCTTCACAACTTTGCTCAATCCCAATCTATGAGGTTTCAAAGATCCTCAAATACATTTTCTAAATTAAAAAAAAAAACAAAAAAACTCATTGATATGGCTTAGAATTCTACTCAAACAACAGGAAAGTTTCAATAGGTCAATTGGTAAACTAAACAAATTTCTAAGACTTATAAATCAGAAGAGGATTAACATGGAGGCATGGAAGCAATACCTTCCCAGAGTATGTGTTTGGCCCTGGATTCATTACTGTAAGTTTTATTTTCCTAGCCTAACCCCTTTACAAGATAGCAAAAAGTAACTAAACTAGAATTTTACCGTTTTTGTTTATTAAAATATGATACAGGAATAAATTCTCCATAATTCTTGTTTAAATTTTCGTACATTTAACCGTGCATTAGATATAGGGTAGTGAGGGCTAGTGTTTATCTATATAGGGTATTATTCAAATCAACTGGTAATTCCGATTAAAAACAAAGTTATATCGAGAAACTTATAGAAATAACCTGAAACAGCCTAAAAATGACGTTGGATAAAAAAAAATACCATTGGAATCCCTATGGCAGAAAACCTTCTAAAGAAGAATTACAGTCCCCTAACTTGAACAGCAAACAAAATCACTTTTTTAGCATGAGCATGTTTCCTCTTCTTATTCCTTTTTTCCTCCACTGCTAGCTTGGCACTAGAAAGTCATAGAGAATGGCAAAACTCCCGTACTACATTAACTGAAGCCTTTTAACTTTTTAGTCGTAAAATGAGCACCTGGTATTCTTTGTTTGATACATTCCCTACCTAAGCAAGACTTAGCCTTTTCCTTATTTATTGTCAGCCCTACTCCCTGTCTAAGCATCCTTTGCTTCCTGTCTGAGTAAATAATCGTGCACAACACTTATCACTTTAATGTATTTACCTGGTATATCATTCAAGGATAGGACCGTTGCTAAAGCTCTTCTAATGGCTAAATTAAACGCTTACTCATTATCTAAAAACTGAGGAATAAAGGGGTTTGATGACTCAGGCACTTCTCTTGGAGGCTGCTATAATTATAGGCTGCTATAATCTTGGAGGTGCAATAATCTAGTCATAACCAACAAAGTAATTACTCGTAAAGAAGCGTACAAGTTAACATGGTTCTCACATGTTAGTAGGTAGTGACCACATCTTTGTAAATCAATTAAACAGCTCGTGGTAACGAACGGTAAGTAAGGAGTGACACGCCGCTTAAAAGTCGCTCTTTTTAAAACATGTTATAACAAGTGCTTATTTAGCGTTAAAACAAAGCCACAGTGTTCTAAAACAAAGCCATAATTTTTAAAACAAAGTCCCAATGTTGTTAGTTTGTCAGTTTATAGAGGTTATAATAATTTTGGGGTGAGCAGCTATAAGCTTAGAGAAGGCAACTTATGTTCTAGTCTAGAGTCGCATGCAGCCATTTTTTTTTTTTATTTCAAATAATAAAATCTGAAAATAATTTCGCTTCAAAGAAGATGTAACACCTTTGAGCTAAAAAGTTGGTGGCGGGAGGAGCAAACAGCCATAAAAGGAACCGTTTCCGCAATTACTTTTATTGACAATCCTTATGAGATTCCGTTTCATAAAAGGTGGTAAATGACTACTTTTCTGCTAAGGTTGGTAAAGTTGGTTCTGTTTTTCTGCGATAGCTGCTAAAGTTAATGTTGTGGATGGAGGGGGAGAGGGACTGCAGGACCTCTTTGATCTTACAGTCTTTGAGGGATCAAAATAAAAACTTCGGCATAACACCGGTACAAACAAGCTGGATCGTCTACTGCACTCTTAAGAAGCTGGTTGTAAGCTGCAAGCATGAATTAGGGAGGCTGGGGTGTCACGTATGGTGGGAAGGTCTCCCTCCATGATTTCATTCAGTCAAAAGAAAAATTTTAGCCGATGAAATAGGGGTACGAAGAACCACTTTTTCATCGGTTAAAGCTAAATAGTGACTAAATTTTTCTTATAAATTATTACCCCGACCTTTTCAAAACGAAAATCATAAGGATTACTAACTTGGAAATCAGTAGTTTTGGAATATCGCGAACAGGAGTAATTTGAACTGAAATTTGAAGTTCTAGTGCCCTTTCATGTGCGGTAACAAAAGAGATCCTGCTACAGCAACGTACGAATTTCTGTCATTTCCTTTCCCAAAAAATTAAATTTCTTTGGCCCAAATGTGGTCATATTATTGTATTTTAAATAAAAAAAAACATTTTCTTGAAGTAGCTGTTGAGCTAAATTCAAGTTTCGGCGTAAAGAAAGGAGGTAAGCTAAGTGGCAGCCCCACTATGTTTAGGGTTATCCTAAATATTACATAATTTTCCATCACAAATCCGATAAACTTTTTATCTTATATAAATATATTGGGTTCTATTATATGTCTTGTTCTTATGGGACTTCTTTTGAAAATATCAATACTAAGTATTTATTATCAGACAAAGTTCGGCATTTTCATTTTATATTTCTTAGAATAACAGTAAATGGAAGAAGCTTTTTGTTAGGAAACATTCGCCAAAGTAACCGCTACAAAGATAAAACAAAGTTCACAAACTTGTTTGTTTATGTCAAAGAGCTTAAGTTTCATTATGCATTTCTCAGAATAAAAAAAAAAAAAAAAAATAATAAGCTTCTTAATAAGAAACATTCCCCCATGTAACTGACATAACAAAAAAAAAAGTTCAAGAACTTGTCTTTGTGTTTTGATCAACTAAGCTGGGTAATTTAATTTAAATAAGTGGAAATTATTTTATATATTGGGGAGGGGGTGGATACGATTCGCCTGGATTGTGAAATTTTTGATTCTTGGGAATTTTTTTTTTTTTTTTTTTTGGATTGTTGTAGCTACCCAATAAAGCAAGGCCCAGCGAGAGTAGAATGTTATTAAATGTGATGTAATTAAAAAAAAAAGAAAATTGGGGTTATATTTTTATTTTTTTGTTTATTTATGTAAATGTAATGAAAAGTGTTTTAAAGTGGTTTAAAAAAAGTGAAAGTATTTTAAAGTTCAAAAATGTATACGTAGTGTAAATTTGTATTTTAATGTTATATGTTATAACCCTAATGAATTGGAGCAGCCCCTTGCCGCCGTGGGTAGCTAGAACGTGAATTTTGAAATTGTTGTATGGTAAATTTATGAATGGAAAATCGTATGAATAGGGAAATTGTAAAAAAAAAATTATTTTAGGAAAAAGGTAGTTAAAATGTAAAAGTAGAGACAAATTATGTATATGAGGAATAAGTACCTGGCACCGTGAATATTGGAATAAAAAAAAAAGCTATGGAATATGAAAAAAAAGCTATGGAAAAGCTATAAAGCTATGGAATACCGAATCAGAGGTTTTAATTGTTTTTTTTAATCTGGGTAATTTAAATGCCACATTTCGACTATTTTCCAGTTATGAAAGTCACAGCCAACGCAGTGGCGCTGATTCAGTAAAAGCTATACATCTCCCGATGTTTGTTACCTCGGCTACTTTGTAAATGAAGGAAGGTCCTAGAAACTGGAAAACGGCTTATTTCGATAAAAATTTAAATTACTGATGAATTAGTAAATATTAATTATTAATAAATTAATAAATATATTTTTGGTAGTAAGTTATTAGATGCCAACTAGCCCCCCTTGTGTGTTTTTTCATATGCCTGGATATCATCGTAGTGCGAAATATTATTAGAGTATTTTGAAGTAGCCTTCAGTCTAAAAATGGTTAAAAATTTGAAATGCCTTAAAGGGCATGACCCACGGGCCCCAGGGACAAGGTCCCTGGCTATGTAATCGGCCTGTTCTTCACGGATAGACTTTGGTTCAAAGATGGCTAGGCTGAACCTTGTTAAAACTGAAACTATGCATGAAATTCACCTGTGTATAATTTAATGTATACATTTTGCCTGGGAACCTTCCCCCCCCCCTGTCGATGGACAGTGGTTTAGCAGGAAGGTAGGCTGTTGCACTTTTTTAAGCCGGAATCATACCAGAATGTCCAACACCAGTTCAAAAGCAAGCTAAGTCAAATCAGTGAAATGGACTGACGCAAAAACAAGCATAAAATTCAAGGAAACCTCTTCGAAATTTTAAACCACTGGCAAGGTTTGGTAATGATTCTAGCAAGCTCCAAAGTTTTGAATATGTCTGAACTACAAAGCATTGAAGGCTACACTGTGATAGTTAAGGGTATTGTATTTCCTGGGATATTCTCTGCGTTGTAGATACTTACTTGAGAAGATGCATGATTATTTCGGTACTTTCATTTGTTACCTGCTCTGGCTAGTTAAAATGCAATTGACCAATATCAGGGAGTCAATCCCAAGAAAATCATTGAAAAACTTCAGGTGCCAACTTAAATTATATACACATTATACGAAAGTAATCTTATCGGCTAGAAATTTGGAGGAACACACGGATAGTCAAGGAAACCTCTTCTGTGAAATTTTAGACCGCTGGTATGGTTCAGTAACGATGCTACTAGGCTCTAAAGTTTAAAAAGTCATCGAAATTCAGAGTATTGAAGCCTGCTAGTGCCTGAACTGTAATGCTTAGGGATATAGTCTTTTCTGGGACATTCCCCAGTGTTGTAGGTACTTGCCTGGAAAAATACAAGAATATTTCGGTACTTTTATTTGTTCCCTCTTCTGGCTAGCTAAAAACACAAGTCACCAATGTCAGGGGATCAATCCCAAGAAAATTAATCTAAATATTTAAAGTCCTATGTTTTGCCTACTCCACTTTAGGCTATCAACTTGTTGGCGTAGCAGGTTCAATGTATGGCACTTCTTTGCATTGTCTCACTGTAGCTAATGTGTTTCAGGCGTAACACAAACAAAATCTTTCAATTTAGTATCAACAGCTTAAAAGTAACTTTTTTCATCGCTTAAAATTTAATTCTATTTCATTTATAAGTATCAAAAAGTGACACAAATATTTTAAATAAAATAATTGCTTTAAACCATTAATTTACATATATATTTTTTTTTTAGATTTTTATAGGCTAGTTATTTGTATAGGCTAAATTTCAAATAGACAAAATAAAAAATGGTTCACGGATTGGTTCGCAAATTTTTTTTAAAGGAACAGACTTAAAAACAAATTAAATAAAAAAACAAGTCTTTTCGACTGAAAGTAAGGGGCAACATTAAAACTTAAAACGACTAGGAATTATTCCGTTTATGAAAGTGGTTGTTCACTCCTCAACGCCTCACTCTTTACTCTAAAGTTTGTCTCTTTCTCACAACTCTACTTTTTAACACAATAAAAAACTTTAGCGTAAAGAGCGAGGCGTTGAGGAGTCAGCCCCTTTCACATACGTAATGATTTCTGGTCGTGTTAAGTTTTAATGTTGCTCCTTACTTTTAGTTGAAAAACTTGTTTGTTTATTTAATTTCTGATCATTTTTAAATAATACCAGGAAATCTGGCCCCACCTCCCCGGAGAAATCCCCCTCTCCATGGACAAATCCTCTAGACAATTCAACTCCAGAGAAAATTCACCCCGGACAATTACTCTTAACAACTCCGGACGTCAAATTGAAACGGAAAAGAGAAAGCAAGACATATAAAAAGAATTTCGTATAAGAATTCTGACAAATTCCCGCAGTGTATAATTTCCGTGAAAAACTCTCATCAGAAAATTTACCCCCACCCCCACCCGAAAATGTTTATATGCTTCCCAATAACAAATACTATGCGTAAACAAGGGACACATTTTGTAGCTTAAAGACCTTTCACTTGGGTCTGTGGGGGGGGGGGGGTCATGTTACGCCCAAAGGCATAGTTCCTTTCAACTAAGATGAATAAAATGGCTATCTCAAAATTTTGATCGGACAATTTTTGGAAAAAAAGGGACGGGGAGGGGGCCTAGTTGCCCTCCAATTTTTTGTTCACTTAAAAAAGGCACTAGAACTTCTAATTTCGGTCAAATGAGCCCTTTCCCAATAATCTAGGACCACTGGGTCGATACGATCACCCCTAAAAAAAAAAACAAAGAAACATGCATCCGTGATCTTTCTTCAGGCAAAAATACAAAATTCCACATTTTTGCAGGTAGGAGCTTGAAACCTATACAGTAGTGTTCTCTGATACATTGAATCTGATGATGTGATTTTCATTAAGATCCCTTGACTTTCGGAAGGGGGGGGGGGATGTTTCCCCCTTTTTTTGTAAATCAGGAACATTTTCTCAGGCTCGTAACCTTTGATAGGTAAGATTAAACTTAATGAAATTTATATATGAAAAATCAGCATAAAAAGCCGATTCTTTTGATATTAAATAAAAAAAAACAGGTTTTTTTAACTGAAAGTTAGGAACGACGTTAAAACTTAAAACGAACAGAAATTATTCCGTATATGAAAGGGGCTGTCCCCTCCTCAACGCCTCGCTCTTTACTCTAAAGTTTGACTTTCTCACAACTCTATTTTTTTAAACAATAAAAAACTTTAGCGTAAGAGCGAGGCGTTGGGGAGGGGACAGCCCCTTTCATATACGGAATAATTTCTGTTCGTTTTAAGTTTTAACGTCGTTCCTTACTTTCAGTTAAAAAAACTTGTTTTTTTTTATTTAATTTTTGAACGTTTTTTAAATAATGCAGGTTTTGATTTTGGCTCAACGTACATTAATAATTAAAAAAAAATTTGCAAATTAATTTTAATTTTATTTGGTTAAATGGCTTTCTCGAAACTTGTTCAATTTTATTTACGAACGTTTTTAGTAGTAATAAATATACGTAACTTACGAATTAAATTACATAACAAACTTCTATATTCATAGATTTTTAATACATATATTAGGGGGTTTGCCCCCTAGTCAATACCTTGCTCTTTAAGCTAAAGTTCGAATTTTGTTCCGATTCTGCAAAAATGACCCCTTAATCAGAAAGACCTTTAATTAGAATAAATAGACCTTATGAGAGTACTAAAAAAATATTTGCCTTAAAGAGCGAGGTATTGACTAGCGGGCTAACCCAATCATATTCCTAATAGTTTCTGTTCTGTTAAAGTTTTGGTGTTGCTCCTTACTTTCAGTTGAAAAACTTGTTTTTTATTTAATTTCTGATCTTTTTCTTTAATAATGCTGGGATGGTCGGCGCCCACTTCATAGCCATGTCGCTTCCCCCATGAAAACTTCCTTCATGGAAAAATCCTTCCATATAACGCCCGACCCATCCCCTCCCACCTACCAGAAAAAATCCCGCCTGAAAACGTCTGTATACTTCCCAATAACCAATACTATATGGTAACATTAGGTAAAGTTCATAACTTTCAGTCCTTCCCCCGAGGACTTCGGGGGATTCCCTAAAAGACATAGTTATCATATATTCGACCATGCTGAACGAAATGGCTATCTCAAAATTTTGATCTGGAGACTTTGGGAAAAAATGAGCGTGGGAGGGGGCCTAGTTGTCCTCTATTTTTTTGGTCCCTTAAAAAGGGCACTAGAACTTTTAATTTCCATTCCAATGAGCCCTCCCACGATATTCTAGGACCATTGGGTCGATACGACCCCCCCCCCCCTGGGGAAAAAAAAACAAAAAAACCAACAAAACAAATAAACACACATCCGTGATCTTTCTTCTGGCAAAAAATTCAAATTCCACATTTTTGTAGATAGGTGCTTGAAACCTCTACAGTAGGGTTCTCTTATACGCTGAATATGATGGTGTGATTTTCATTAATGTTCTATAATTTTTAGGGGGTCTTTCCCCCTTTTTTAGAAAATCAGCCAAATTTTCTCAGAAACGTAACTTTTGATAGGTACGACTAAACTTGATGAAACTTATATATTTGAAATCAGCATTAAAATCCGATTCTTTTGATGTATCTATTGGTATTAAAATTCTGTTTTTTAGAGTTTCGGTTACTATTGAGCCGGGTCGCTCCTTACTTACATTTAGTTACCACGAACTGTTTGATTACATTTTATTTCCTGAAGCTTTAACTTTTTAACAATATTTCTTTTATTGGACCTTTAACTTTTGCCTCGGCCTGTCTTTTGTCATTATGAAAGAGATATCACCGAACCTTTGTTTCTTTTAATTGTTCCGATGGTGGGACAAAAACTTCATTTTCTTCCAACGATTTATCTAGTCCAGGTTTTAGGCTTTCAAAGGTATGGAAGGCATTGACGTCCACCTTTGTTTCTTTTAATCGTTCCGGTGATGGGACATAAACTTTTTTTGCCCTGGCTTGTATTTTGTCATTATGAAAGACATATCGCTGAACCTTTGTTTCCTTTAATTGTTCAGGTGGTGGGACAACACTTCTATTTCTTCCAACGGTTAATTTAGTCCATATTTATTATTTTCAAAGGTATGGTAGGCATTGATGACCTTATCCATGTCAAAATCAAAAACCAAATTATCACCACTATCATTTTGAATATGTTTGGTTCGTTTTGCCTCGGCTTATCTTTCGTCATTATGAAATACGTATCGCCAAACCTTTGGTTTTCTAGCAAAGGCATTGTAGGCATTGATGACCTTATCCGTGTCAAATTCCCAAAGCTAATCATCATCGCTATCATTTTCAATTTTGAAAAGTTTTGATTCTCGCTGTCCAGGTTGATTTTGATTGATTCGCTCACATGCTCGGTGTCACAAGTCTCCTAGCCGCGTGTGTCTTTACTCTTCATTTTCATTTTTGACTTGCTCACATGCCCGGTGTCGCATGTCTTCTAATCACATGTCTTTGTTCCTCATTTTAATTTTTGAGAAGCCACCGCTGTTCTTCTAACGACGTGTGTATTTGCTACTTATTTTCATTTTTCACTTGCTCACATGCTCGGTGTCAAATGTCTTTTAACTGTGTGTGTCTTTTCTCTTTATTTTAATTTTTGACACCGCACCGCTTTTCTTCTAACCGTGTGTGTATTTGCTCTTCATTCTCATTTTTGACTTGCTCACAAGCTCGGTCTCGCATGTCTTCTAAACAAGTGTCTTTGCTCTTCATTTTAATTTTTGAGAAGCCACCGCTGTTCTTCTAACCACGTGTGTATTTGCTCTTCATTTTCATTTTTGACTTGCTCACATGCTTGGTGTTGCATGTCTTAGTAACTGTGTGTTTCTTTGCTCTTCATTTTATTTTTGTCTTGCTCATATGCTCGGTGTTGTATGTCTTCTAACCGCATATCTTTGTTCCTCATCTTAATTTTTGAGAAGCAGCCACTGTTCTTCTAACCCCGTGTGTATTTGCTCGTCATTTTCAGTTTGGACTTGCTCACATCCTCGGCGTCTCATGTCTTCTAACTGTGCGTGTCTTTGCTCTTCATTTTCATTTTTGACTCACTTACTTGCTCCTTGTCGTATGTCTTCTGACCGCGTATGGCTTTACTCTTCATTTTTATTTTTAACACGCTCTATTTCTGGTTTTCATATATATTCTAACCACCCTTGTCTTTGCTCTTCGTTTTCATTTTTAACACGTTTTTGGATTTTGATTACTTCAGAAAATTTAGCAATGGCCTTTGCTTTAGCTGTCCGTATTAGTGTTGTCACAATTGATGGTCTAGGTTTTCGAATATCACATATTATCACGTTTGATAGTTTAGGTGTTAGTTCCAAAAGAATCATCATTTATAGTCTCTCATTTATAATCATAACTGCAACTGCAAATTTTCTCTTTTGGGATCTTCCAGAAGACATCATAATATATAAATAACTGTTGCATTGGAAACTCAACAATATTATTTATCCTATGAATGACATCATATAAGAAAATGCTTATATGATGCCATATATGATGTCATAAGAAATGGTAACATAGTACATAACGGCATTAGAATTAAACGAAAAGTTAATGCTCTTAACGAATTTTCTCAGACTTCTGACCTATATAGATCGTTTTTTTATGCGAGAATATCCCAAGATACCGTTTTTCCCGAAAAAATATGGAGCCATTTTCGAGAACATCTATACATGCATAATATATATATATATATATATATATATATATATATATATATATATATATATATATATATATATATATATATATATATATATATATATATATATATATATATATATATATATATATATATATATATATATATATATATATATATATACCTATATATATATACCTATATATATATATACCTTGTAAAATCAAAAACATGGACTAGATAAATCATTGGAAGAAAAAAGAAGTTTTTGTTCCACTACCTGAACAATTGAAAGAAACAAAAGTTCGGCAATATGTATTTCATAATGACAAAAGACAAGCCGAGGCAACAGTTAAAGGTAAAATAAAAAAAATATAATTATACAAATACACCACTTCTAATTTATGGTCCACTTGGACGTCATGACGGAAATAAAAGGCTCAAATTGTCTGCGTTTAGAAGACAAGCGACAGTAAGAATCTATATATAGAAGCCTGCCGAGTGCCGGTTTCCCGGTACTATATATGTGTATATACATATATATATATATATTTTATATATATATATATATATATATATATATATATATATATATATATATATATATATATATATATATATATATATATATATAATATATATATATATATATATATATATATATATATATATATATATATATATATATATATATATATATATATAAGTATACAGCTAAAGCAAAGGCCATTGCTAAATCGTCTGAAGTAATCAAAATCCCAAAACGTATCAAAAATGAAAACGAAGAGCAAAGACACGGGCGGTGAGAATATATGCGAAGACAAAATTTAGAGCGTGTTAAAATTGAAAATGAAAGGCACAGACAAACGTGGTTAGAAGACATGCGACGCCGGACAAGTGACGGAGTAAAAAATGAAAATGAAGAGCTGTTAGTCAGTGAAAATCAGCCTGGACAGCGAGAATAAAAATGTGTCAAAATTGAAAATTATAGCGATGACGATTGAGTTTGTGATTTTGACAAGGATAAGGTCATGAATGCCTACCATACCTTTGTTAAAAAAAAAAAAAAACTAAGACTCGACGAAATGTATTTCATAATGACGAAAGATAAGCCGAGGTGTAACTAAGCAAACAAATTGAATATGATAGTGATGATGATTGGGTTTTGGATTTTGACATGGATAAGGTCATCAATACATGGACTAGATAAATCATTGGAAGAAAAAGAAGTTTTTGTCACAATTAAACAATTAAAAGAAACAAAGGTTCTGCGATACGTCTTTCATAATGACAAAAGGCAAGCCAAGGCAAAAGAAGAAGTTTTTATCACACCACCTGAACAATTAAAATAAACCAAGGCGGCTGTCAATGCCTTCTATACCTTGTACAGAAAAAACCGGACTAGACAAATCATTTGAAGAAAAAAAAGTTTCCGTCCCATAATCTGAACAATTAAAAGAAACTCGGCGATATGTCTTTCATAATGACAAAAGACAATCCAAGGCAAAAGCTAAAGGTCTAATATAAAAAAAAACGTAATTTTACAAAGGCATAACTTCTAATTTAAGGTCCATTTGGACGTCACGATATCAAGAAAAGGCTCAAATTTTCTGCGTTTAGAAGACAAGCGACAGTCAGAATCTATATATAGAAGCTTGCCGCGTGCCCCATACCTTTGCTAAAAAAAAAACAAAGGTTCGGCGATACGTATTTCATAATGACGAATGATAAGCCAAAGTGTAACGAACCAAACAAATTGAAAATGATAGCGATGATGATCGGGTTTTGGATTTTGTCATGGATTAGGTCATCAATACCTATCATACTTTTGAAAATCAAAAATATGGACTGGATAAATCTGGTTGGAAGAAAAAGAAGTTGTTTCCCACCACCTGAACAACTAAAAGAAACAAAAGATTCTGCGATATATCTTTCATTACGACAGAAGACAAGCCAAGGCAAAAAAGAAGTTTTTGTCCCACCACCTTATCAATTAAAAGAAACAAAGGTGGTTGTAAATGCTTTCAATACCTTTGAAAATCAAAAACCTGGACTAGATAAATCTTTGGAAGGAAAAGAATTTTTTCGCACCACCTGAACAATTTAAAGAAACAAAGGTTCGGTGATATGTCTTTCATACTAACTTAAGACAAACCGAGGCGAAAGTTAAAGGTCCAATAAAAGAAATATAATTTTACTAAGGTACCACTTCTAATTTAAGGTCTATATGGACGTCAAGACATCAAGAAAAGATTATATAACAATACCTTCAGGGTTAATACAACCCCTAGAGCCCTGGGGCAAGGGTTTTAAGGTATGCCCCAGGGCATATAAGTCTTTTATAGAAAAGGTGGCTGTATAAACTTTGCAGAAGGCTCATTTGATTGTAAATTGGAAGTTCTATTCCCCTTTTAGAGAATCGAAAGTGATCGGAGGGCAAATAGCCCCAATCACCATCTTTTACCAAAATGTATCCAATGTAGCTTTTGAGATAGCTATTTTGTTCAAAACAGTCCAAAGATCATATAACATTACCTTCGGCGTTGACACAATCTCTAAGA
This sequence comes from Artemia sp. Qi Xiang Cuo, assembly GCF_049724085.1. NCBI lineage: Eukaryota > Metazoa > Arthropoda > Branchiopoda > Anostraca > Artemiidae > Artemia > Artemia sp. Qi Xiang Cuo. The sequence continues at coordinate 25,522,837 of NC_142794.1, read as the reverse complement.
GCCAGGGTCAAGGAATATAATTTATGACTCAAGAGCCTGTCAGGTTCTTATGGAAGTGGTTGTCATATACTCTTTGGAAGAAGCTTATTTTATTGAAAATTGAGAGGTCTAGTTCCTTTTTAAGATTCAGAAGTGGTTGGAGGGCATATAGCCCCCCCGCCCACGGCCTCTTTCCCCCAACTGCTTGGATAAAAATTTTGAGATAGCCATTTTGTTAAAAATAGCCCTAATATCAAAAAACTATGTTCAGGGTTTGACCCGCCCTCCAGCCCGCGGGGAAAGGCTATAAATTATGCTAGTTACCCATCGTTAATATATAAGGTTTTACTGGAAGGCGTGATCGTGTAAACTTTGGATAAAACTCATTCGATTAGACTTCAAAATTTATTTTACCCTTTTTAAGAGTTGAAAGGGATGAGAGGGTAAACAGCCCCCGCCCCCCCCCCTCTCAAGCTATTTCCCCAAATGCAACTGATTTAAATTTTTGAAACAACCATATTTTTTTTAAATAGTCCAAAATTCAAATAAGTATAACTTTGGGTTCAAAAATCCCCCTAATCCCGGGTAGGTACGTTAATTCTGTAAGTTGCCCATTTTTTAATATAAGGTTTTTGTGGAAGGGGCGATCGTATTAAATTTGGGGTTATTCAAATGGAGATTGAAACTTTAAGTTATCTTCTTAAGAGTCAAAAATGATCTAGGGACAAAACAACCCCCCTCCCTTTCCCCAGTCACAGAATAAGCTTTATATTTTTACCGTTAGGGAAGGGGACAGTAGCCAGACTCTTGTTTGTAGTGATTTTTGTTCCTTCTATGCTTGATTTGCTTATTCAATTTAAGTCTTACTCCTAACTTTTCTATTTTCAACATGAACTGAGTATTGAGATTTTCACTCAAATAGAATAATTATCAGCCAAGAAAATAAGAATTTAGCTCCTGCAAGATTTATCAGGAACATATGACACTTGGCACAGGAGAAAGATAGCCTATGCCCTGAACTCCTAGTCCATATAATAAAGTCTTTTCTTTTAATAATTGGGTACATTTTTGCATATTTAAAAAAAAATAAAGTTGGGGTTTTAGTTTTCAGAAATATGAACATCCCAGTTTCTTGCCAAGTAAATTCGTCAAATTTTTTGATAAGTAAATATGAACATGTTGGACCTCAGAGCGATATGTCTAAGGATATTTTGGATTTTGTTGGGCTATCATTTAGTTTATTTTAAGGAAAATCTAACAACAAACTACATACTTGAACTTTTCTACTCTGGAAGTCTTAGCGTTTAATACCATTGAACTGGGTACAAAAGAAAAAGAAAGGAAAATACACTCACCAATCAAAAGTAAATAAGTGCGCGGGTGGCCGCTCGCAATTTCAAAGCCCCCCACGCCCCCTTTTCTAACTGTAAGTTTCCTCACTTTGATTGCTTTGCCCTTCCCACGTGGTCACATGCTATAGTGTCATTCAATTACTTTGTAGCCCTTAAAAGGGCTGTTGGTTGAATTGGGGTAGGGCCTAGGTCCAAAGATAGAATTATTTAAGCCTTTGCCCCTTTTTCAGTGTTCTTTGGTAGAAGGACGGCTTGAATGTTGGGCAAAACGCCTCCTTGGGCAATGGTAACCCCCGAAAGGAGTTTGTTCAGTTCTTCTTCATTTCTAATGGCAAGCTAAAGGTGACGAGGAATGATACGCGTTTTTTTGTTGTCTCGTGCAGCATTACCAGCAAGCTCAAGGACCTCAGCAGCCAAATACTCTATCACTGCTGCACTGTAAATGTCTTCGCCTTCACCAACTCTATCCGCATTGTTGCCTTGCCTCAGAATACTGAGTAACAGTCCATCGGTGTATGGGAGTACTGCCGATTGTACGGTAAGGTTCCGGTCAAGTTACTTTTCAACCATTCCAACCAACGGAAAGGACTTATATTAAACGAACAATACCTGTACAAAAGTATGGACAACTAATCAATGGCTGTTGGTTAATTTGGGGTAGAGCCTAGGCCCAAAGTTATAATTATTTAAGCCTTTGCCCCTTTTTCTGTCTTCTTTGGTAGAAGGACGGCTTGAATGTTGGGCAACACGCCTCCTTGGGCAAAGGTAACCCCCGAGAGGAGCTTGTTCAGTTCTTCGTCATTTCTAATGGCAAGCTAAAGGTGACGAGGAATGATACGCGTTTTTTTATTGTCCCGTGCAGCATTACCAGCAAGCTCAAGGACCTCAGCAGCGAAATACTTCATCACTGCTGCAGGGTAAACGGGTGCGCCTGCACCAACTCGCTCCGCATAGTTGCCCTTTCTCAGAAGACGGTGTATCCTTCCCACTGGGAATTGGAGACCTGCCCTGCTTGAACAGGACTTTGCCTTCCCCTTCACTTTTCCACCCTTTCCTCTTCCTGACATGGTTTCTAGGATATGAAATTCGCTTGGACTCTAGTTACGAACACATCTCCCGGAGTCCGGATATTGAAAAGCGACGTCGAAAAAAATTGCTGATCCAGCCTGTGTACTCAAGTATTCGTAAGAACATTATGTTCGAGTACACAAGCTTGCTTTAAACCGGGTTGGAACTGGCAATCTCTATCACTTGTTGATTGAGACTCTACACGAACACTTATATTATTTCTCCAAAACGTCAGGGAAAGCACAACAGACATCTGGTCATGATGCAATAAACAGAACTAAATCTAAGCGGAAAAGGACACGAACGAGGAAGGAGAGCTACGCCATTTACATTTACAAAGTTCTCAAGCAAGTGTACCGGTGTTTCTAGCAAGGCAATGAGCACCATGAATAGCTTTGTCAATGATATCTTTGAAAGGATTGCCGTGGAAGCCTCTCGTCTAGCTCACTACAACAAGAGGTCCACCATCACTAGCAGAGAGGTTCAAACAGCTGTGAGGCTACTCCTACCCGAGGAACTTGCGAAGCACGCTGTTAGTGAAGGCACTAAAGCTGTAACAAAATACACAAGCTCCAAATAAGGGATATTTCCCGTCTGTTACCGCCCAATCAGCCGGGCCCTCCCAAACAGCCCTTTTAAGGGCTACCACCTTATTTCAAATGCTCTCAAAATACTTTCATTCCTCCTAGCTTTGTGAATGCTAATGAAATAAAACAAATTATGATGAAAATACAATACGTTAGTAACAAAATTATGAAAACTAGCACAAAGAATTATGGAAAGGGGGCCGCCCAGAGCGCATTATATTAAAAACATAACCTAACCAAAATACCAACTATATATTTAATTAAACTATAGCTATAATGTATTTTCCAAAGCGAGCCATTGCGATTTGTCTGGTATTAAATAAAAAAAACAAGTTTTTTTAACTGAAAGTAAGGAACGACGTTAAAACTTAAAACGAACAGAAATTATTCCGTATATGAAAGGGGCTATCCCCTCCTCAACACCTCGCTCTTTACTCTAAAGTTTTTTTATTGTTAAAAAAAATAGAGTTGTGGAAAGGTCAAACTTTAGCATAAAGATTGTGGCGTTGAGGAGGGCATATCTCTATTCATATACGTCAAAATTTGTGTTCGTTTTAAATTTTAACGTTGCTCCTTACTTTTAGTTAAAAAACTTGTTTTTTTTACTTACTTTTCGAACTTTTTTGAATTAATACAGGTTTTGATTTTGCCTCACCGTACATGAATAATTAAAACAAAATTTGCATATTATATTTGGTTAAATGGCTTTCTCGAAACTTGTTTAATTTTATTTACGAACGTTTTTATTAGTAATAAATATAAGTAAATTAGAATTAACTTACGTAACGACCTTCTATATTCATAAATTTTTAACATGTATATTAGGGGGTTCGCCCCCTAGTCAATACCCTGCTCTTTAAACTATAGTTCAAATTTTTTTTTCCAGTTCTTTAAAAATGACCTCTTAATCACAATCAGTTGATCAGTTGAAAAACTTGTTTTTTTTTATTTAATTCCTGATCTTTTTCTTTAATAATGCTGGGAAATCCGGCGCCCCCTTCATAGCAATGTCTCTTCCCCCATGAAAACTTCCTTCATGGAAAGATCCTTCCATATAGCCCCCGACCCTCTCCTTCCCCCAACTACCAGAAAAATCTCCTCTGAAAAAGTCTGTATACTTCCCAATAACCAATACTATATGTTAACATTGAGTAAAGTTCATAACTTTCAGCCCTCCCCCTGGGGACTTCGGGGGATCAAGTCTTCTTAAAAGACATTTTTATAATATTTTCGACCATGTTGAACAAAATGGATATCTCAAAATTTTGATCAGGTGACTTTGGGAAAAAAATGAGCGTGGGAGGGGGCCTAGTTGCCCTCCATTTTTTTTGTTAAATTAAAAAGGGCAATATAAATTTTATTTTCCGTTCCATTTAGCCCTCCCATGTTTTTCTCGGCCCACGGGGTCTATACGATAACCCCTGGGTAAAAAAAAAAAAAAAAAACAAACAAACAAACAAATAACCACGCATCCGTGATCTTTCTTCTGGCAAAAAATGGAAAATTCCACATTTTTGTAGATAGGAGCTTGAAACCTCTACAGCAGGGTTCTCTGATACGCTGAATAGGATGATGGGATTTTCATTAAGAGTCTATCACTTTTAGGGGGTCTTTCCCCCTTTTTTCGAAAATCAGCCAAATTTTCTCAGGCACGTAACTTGTGATGGGTAAGATTAAACTTAATGAAACTTATATATTTGAAATCAGAATTAAAATCTGATTCTTTTGATGTATCTATTGGTATCAAAATCCCGTTTTTTAGAGTTTCGGTTACCATTGAGCCGGGTCGCTCCTTACTTACAGTTCGTTACCACGAACTGTTTGATACTTTTGGTATCAAAATTCCGTTTTTTAGAGTTTCGGTCACTATTGAGCCGGGTCGCTTCTTACGTACAGTTCGTTACCACGAACTGTTTGATAACACTGGTGAGAATTTTATGGCACGTCAGGGTTATGAAACTGGATTTATTATTTTATTGATCAATTATTATTGATTATTACCAGAAATCTGAACAGTACATATTATTTTAACTTATAATGGAAAATAGAAAAAATGTTTACAGTAAAAACCAAATGACACTTTAGCCCATAGGAGGTTTCAAGGGAGGCTGTCACGCTCTTACTAAGATACAAAAAAGTACATTTTATACATCATTCAATTGAATTGACTGAGTTCATGAGACATCCAACTGTCCCAGTTGCTAGAAAAAAAAAAAAAAAAAAAAAAAAAAAAAAAAAAGCTCACAAAATTGTCTTTCCTAGAGTGCAAGGCCAAGTCAAGCTAGAAATTTTTTTTCTTTAATCTCTTTCGAACAGAAAACACCAATGGATTGGACAATTTTACTAATACAATGTATATTTTGCAGGGAAATTCGAAACAGGCCAATTAAGAGTAAAAACGTCTTATTACTAGCTTCAGGTCAGCGCTTCGAGAGCTTGTCTCAATAGTAAAAAAAAGGATATTTCGGAGTACTTTTAAAGAACATAGAATACCACAGGACTAGCACCAAAGGACAAGTTACTGTGGTCGTCATCAGTTACCAGGTAATGAATTGCAGCCCAAAGGCTAATTAGTGAAGATAACCAATTACTACAGCATCTATTTCCTTCTGCAAAGCTTCCCGTACTTTCAATATAACCGATGGCGGCCTTGCTTTCCTTTAAAAGGGAACGACTACGCCTTACGAATCCTTTTGAAAAAGAGTAAATTAGAAATATATTATGGAGATAAGAAGAGGTTCATCCCTAGGCCCAAACAGAAATTACTTAAGATTAATCAACTACATGAGAATGCAGATTATTGCAGTGATACAAAGTCTATTCAAAACTTGGCGTTATTGCTGGGAGATATCACTTAATTATCTGCTCTTCAGGAAAAGTGATGCATGGCAGTGCGAAATTTGCACACCTCTGAGTCTAATTAATTCTGTTCAATAGAAGACTTGAACAGTAGATAAAGTTCATAAATTAAAAACAATTACTGAGAAATGCTGTGTGGACAAGGGCATGATCTGTATCCTGTTGCTTAATATTAGTGGACCATTTATTTTTGATATTTTGCTATTGAATATGGTTGACGTGCTGTTATATTTAAAGTTGAAGTACACTTTTTTCATGCATGATGCTTTCAGATGCTTTGGCTTCCACCTTTCAGTTACATATTTCAGTTACTACTTTTTCAGTTACTACTTTTCCACCTTTACTTTCAGTTACATATATTTATAACTCTATGCCTTTGTCCCAAGGCTGAGACGAATCCCGCAGATGTGTGCAAAATACGTACCTTTTTCCTTTACGAGTCTGCGTATCCATATTTATGCTTATTTTATAGTATCTACACCTAAGTTATGAAGTTTTTAGGCCTTAAAATGTTTCTAATCGAAGGTTTTTTTGGGGTTGGGACGTGGATGAACAGAGAACGCTGGCTGAATGATTTGTCTGTCCGACTTCTAATAAATAACTTTGAATTTAAGGTTTTACCACTTCTTTTTTAAATTAAGTTTAGTCATCCCTATTTCTTAGTCTGTCTTTATCTATGGGACCAATTGATATAGGTTTCACATTAACCTTCATTTACATAAACATTTCTAAGCATTTAGTTATAAAAAAAAATATAGTGATGCCCGTAGTTGAAAAGATTTCTAAGCTGTTTTTGAGTCTGAAAGGGTTGAGACAAAGCTGAAAGTTTTCATCCAAGTTGTTTAGTCATCCCTATTTCTTAGTCTGTCTTTATCTATGGGACCAATTGATATAGGTTTCACATTAACCTTCATGTACATAAACATTTCTAAGCATTCAGTTATAAAAAAATATAGTGATGCCCGTAGTTGAAAAGATTTCTAAGCTGTTTTTGAGTCTGAAAGGGTTGAGACAAAGCAGAAAGTTTTCATCCAAGCTTTTCGGAATATTTTTCAATGCTATGCTCGCTATCTTCTCGGAAAAGGGAGCATCAGCAATAAAGCTATGGGGGGGGGACTTTATATTTGCTTCTTTTCGCAAAAGACTTGGCCCAAATAGTGCAATCGCCAAAATTTTCCTAGACTTAGGAAATTTTCGTAAATTCTTCTAAGTTTTCCTAGACTTAGCTGTAAAATATATATATGAGGTTTATGCCGAGAATATGAAAGTTATCGTACTTCAGAAGAGCTATTTAAGCGCTATTAATAAAAATGTTTCTACAATGCTGCGAACATTTACACTGCAACAGAAACTAAATACCTTGGTTTTGTTACTAGCAATAACAGAAAATAGAGCATTAATCCATCAACTTTAACAACGACAAGTGGCAATGAATTTATTTTTGGAATAATTTTTGGAAATAGTTATCTTGTGGGGTCAACAGGTCTGAGCCACCAAAAACATATATTTACACAAAGTACGGTCAATATTTCATTATGGCTTTAAGTTGAGGGATGTTGACCATACAGTTTACATGGAGACTGTTCAGCAACAATATTTTAGGCGGATCTTTGAAGTACAATTAACTACTTCTCTTCTTATTCTTAGAAATGACCTTGACCTGTTTACTCTCGAAAGTAGTATAAAGATCGAAAGGCGCACTACTTACTAAATATCTTAAGCATACACACTGAACATATGGAAAAGAAGCCGTATTTTAAATTATTAACCTCGAGTGATAAAGTCTTACTCGCCATTTCATGTCCAGTATTAAACAATTCGTGGTAGCGAACCGTACGTAAGGAGCGACCCGACTCAATAGTAGCCGAAACTATAAAAGAACGGAAATTTTATGCCAGTCGATACTTCAAAAGAATTGGATTTTTTGCTTATTTCCAATATATAATTTTCATCAAGTTTAGTCTTACTCGTCAAAAGCTACGAGCCCTAAAAAATTTGCCTTATTTTTGAAAAAAGGGACCCCCTCCCCCCTAAAAGTGATAGGATCTTAATGAAATCACACCATCAGATTCTGCGTATCAGAAAACCCTACTGCAGAGGTTTCAAACTTCTATCTGCAAAAATGTGGAATTTTGTATTTTTTGCCAGAAGAAAGACCACGGATGCGTATTTATTTGTTTGTTTTTGTTTTTTTCCCCTGGGGTGATTGTATCGATCCAGTGCTCCTAGAATATCGCAAGAGGGCTTATTTGAACGGAAATTAAAAGTTTTAGTGCCCTTTTTAAGTGATCGAAAAAATTGGAGGGCAACTAGGCCCCCTCCCAAGCTAATTTTTTCCCAAAGTCACTTGATAAAAAATTTTAAGATAGCCATTTTCTTCATCCTAGCCAAAAATTTAATAATTTGTATTTGAGGATGACTTCATCCCCCAAAGTTCCCGGGGGAAGGGCTGCAAGTTATGAAATTAGCCCACTGCACATATAGTATTGGTTATATAATATTGGTTATTGGAAGTATACGGACGTTTTCAGGAGGGATTTTTTCTGGTGTGAGGTGTCGGAGGACGGGGCTACGTGGGAATATTTATCGATGGAGAATGTTTTCATGGGGGGAGGGACATTTTTATGAAGGGCGCCGGATTTCCCAGCATTATTTGAAAAACGATCAGAAATTAAATAAAAAAAAACATGCTTTTTCAACTGAAAGTAAGGAGCAATATTAAAACTTAGAACGAACAGGAATTATTACGTATATGAGGGGGTTTGCCTCCTACTCAATACCTTGCTCTTTACGCTAAATTTTTTTAGTACTTTCAAAAGAGCTATCTATTCTAATTAAACGGCCTTTATGATTCAAGGGTTTGTGATTCAAACAAAATTCGATCGCACCGTATCTGTCGTATCGTACAAAAAATAGTAAAAAATCAAAATTAATATGCACATTTTGCTTCAATTAGATAGATAGATAGATAGATAGATCGTGTATTTCAAAAGCCCAAGAGCCATATACACACAAACATTATGAAAAATAGAAAAATTACAACAGAGCAAATTACGAAACACACATTAACATGATACATAGTGAAAAATACCTTCTGGTAAATTACCATAAATATTACTTTAATTCCATATAAGTAATAATAATTAATTGTAAGAACATTTCCTTCTTTCTAATCCCTTCTCTATGCACGCACCAATACGAAATATTGTGGTTGGATTACTACTTTGTAAGATTTTTGGAAGCAGCAAAACAATCCCATGTAAGTAATTTTCCCTTAAATCAGAGAGCACCGGGCACTTTCGGAGAAAATGGTCCAAATCTTCGTCCTCATCCCTACAAAGAGGACAGACATACCGACCATCAGGATGTACTATCCCCCTGTCGAACACCATTTGTCTGCTCTGGATTGGAAGGCAATTCGCCCTAAGCTGAATCCATCGACATGAAATCATAGCCGGTAAATTGAATTTAAGATTAATTTCCTCTCCAAAACTAGGTTTAACCTGATTATAATGATTCAATGTAGCAGAATTTAAAACCAGCCCTTGCCAATATTGAATTTCTTGACCCTCTAAGATAAATCGTACCTGGCTTACTAAATTGGTTGGTAGGTCAGGGGAACCAAGACCGTCATTCCATAAGTAAGCCATTCCCACTCTTTCTAGTAATGACCTAATTTGGGATTATTCTTGTACGGTGAGCCAAAATCAAAGCTGCATTAATTCAAACCCGTTCGCAAATTAAATAAAAAATCAAGTTTTTTTGAACTGAAAGTAAGGAGCGACATTAAAACTTAAAACGAACAGAAATTACTCCGTATATGAAATGCGCTGTCCCCTCCTCAACGCCTCGCTCTTTACGCTAAAGTTTAACTCTGTCTCACAACTGTGTTTTTTTAAACAATAAATACAGTATAACCTTTACACATTAAAATCACGACATATTTGGCACATAGCTCAACTTTTCGCTAAAAGTACCTAATAAATACAAGCAGTTGTAGCTCTAATCAGAGGCAACGCTGTAGCGTTGCCTATAGTAAAGGCCATACGGCTCCAATGTTTTATTATTATATTTTTTCCCAGAGGCACTTCATATGGAAGGGGTCTTCGTAGAAACTTCAAAGGGGGCTCATTCGATCTGAAATATAGAGTTCAAGTGCCCTTTTTAATAGTCGAAAATGATTGGAGGGCAACTAACCCCCCCCCCCCCAACGCCTATTATTCCCCCAAAGCCATCTAATCAAAATTTTGAAATAGCCATTTTGTTCAGCGTAGTTGATTTCCAGATGGAAAATATATTTTTGAGGGTGACACTTCCCCAGAACCCTCAGGGCAAGGGTTTTAAGTTATGCCCTGGGGGCATATAAGGTTTTTATATAAGGCGTTGTCGTAGAAACTTAAAAAAATGCTCATTCGATTGGAAATTAAAGGGCTAGTTCCTATTTTAATAGTCGAAAGTGATTGGAGGTCAACTAGCCTCCCCCCACGCCCAGCATTCCCCCAAACAAATCCAATCAAAATTTTGAGATAGCCATTTTGTTCAGCGTAGTTGATTTTCACATAGAAAATATGTTTTTGAGGAGGAAACTCCCCCACAACCCTCAGGGCAAGGGTTTTAAGTTATGCCCTGGTGGTATATAAGGTTCTTATAGAAGGCGTTGTCGCAGAAACTTCAGAAAAGGCTCATTTGATTGGAAATTCAAAGGGATAGTGCCCTTTTTAATAGTCGAAACCCTTAGGGCAAAGGTTTTAAGTTATGCCCTGGGGGCATATAAGGTTTTTGTTGAAGGTATTTTCGTAGAAACTTCAAAATAGACTCATTCGATTGGAAATTCAAAGGGCTAGTGCCCTTTTTAATAGTCGAAAGTGATTGGAAGCAACTAGCCCCCCCCCACGCCCATCATTCCCCCAAACACATCCAATCAAAATTTTGAGATAGCCATTTTGTTCAGCGTAGTTGATTTTCACATAGAAAATATGTTTTTGAGGAGGACACTCCCCCACAACACTTAGGGCAATGGTTTTAATTTATGCCCTGGGGGCAAATAAGGTTTTGTAGAAGGCGTTTTCGTAGAAACTTCAAAAAGGCTCATTCGATTGGAAATTCAAAGGGCTAGTGCTCTTTTTGATAGTCGAAAGTGATTGGAGGGCAACTAGCTCCCACCCCCACGCCCATCATTCCTCCAAACACATCCAGTCAAAATTATAAGATAGCCATTTTGTTCAACGTAGTTGATTTCAGATAGAAAATATTTTTTTTGAGAAGGACACTCCCCCACAACTCTCAAGGCAAGGGTTTTAAGTTATACCCTGGGGGCATTTTCAAAGGGCTAATAATTTCCAAGCATTATTTGAAAAACGATCAGAAATTAAATAAAAAAACAAGTTTTTTCAACTGAAAGTAAGAAGCAATATTAAAACTTAGAACGAACAGAAATTATTACGTATAGGAGGGGGTTTGCCTCCTAGTCAATACCTTGCTCTTTACGCTATAAATTTGTTTTAGTACTTTCAAAAGAACTATCTATTCTAATTAAACGGCCTTTATGATTCAAGGGTTTGTGATTCGAACAAAATTCAATCGTACCGTATCTGTCGAATCGTATGAAAAATCGTAAAAAATTAAAATTATTATGCAAATTTTGCTTTAATTATTCTTGTACGGTGAGTCAAAATCAAAGCTGCATTAATTCAAAAACTTTCAGAAATTAAATAAAAAATCAAGTCTTTTTGAACTGAAAGTAAGGAGCGACATTGAAACTTAAAACGAACAGAAATTACTCCGTATATGAAATGGGCTGTCTCCTCTTCAACGCCTCGCTCTTTGCGCTAAAGTTTGACTCTGTCTCACAACTCTATTTTTTTAAACAATAAATACAGTATAACCTTTACACATTAAAATCACGACACATTTGGCACATAGCTCAACTTTTCGCTAAAAGTACCTAATAAATACAAGCAGTTTTAGCTCTAATCAGAAGCAACGCTGTAGTGTAGCCTATAGTAAAGGCCATACGGCTCCAATGTTTTATTATTATTTTTTTCCCAGAGGCACTTCATATGGAAGGGGTCGTCTTAGAAAGTTCAAAGGGGGCTCATTCGATAGGGAATCGAGAGCTCTAGTGCCCTTTTTAATAGTCGAAAATGATTGGAGGGCAACGAGCCCCCCTAAGCCCATCATTCCCCCAAACACATCCAATCAAAATTTTGAGAAAATTTTAGCCATTTTGTTCCGTATTACTGATTTTTAGATAGAAAATGTATTTTCGAGGAGGAAAATCCCCCAAAACCCTCATGGCAAGAGTTTTAATCAATGCCCTGGGGGTGTATAAGGTTTTTAAAGAAGGTGTGATCGTGAAAACTTCAAAAAAGGCTCGTTCGATTGGCAATTAAAGGGCTAGTGCCCTTTTTAATAGTCGAAAGTGATTGGAGTGCAACTAGCCCCCCCCCCCGCCCTCACGCCCATAATTTCCCAAAACAAATCCAATCAAAATTTTGAGATAGCCATTTTGTTCAGCGAAGTTTATTTTCAGATAGAAAATATGTTTTTAAGGAAAACAATCCCCCACAACCATCAGGGCAAGGGTTTTTAAGTTATGCCCTGGGGGCATATAAGGTTTTTTATAGAAGGTGTTGTCGTAGAAACTTCAAAAAAGGCTCATTCGATTGGAAATTCAAAGGGATAGTGCTCTTTTGAATAGTCGAAAGTGATTGGAGTGCAACTAGCCCCCCCACGCCCGTAATTTCCCAAAACACATCCAATCAAAATTTTGAGATAGCCATTTTGTTCAGCGTAGTTGATTTTCAGATAGAAAATATATATTTGAGGAGGACAATCCCCCACAACCCTCAGGGCAAGGGTTTTAAGTTATGCCCTGGGGCATATAAGGTTTTGTATAGAATTCGTTGTCGTAGAAACTTCAAAAAAGGCTCATTCGATTGGAAATTCAAAGGGATAGTGCCCTTTTTAATAGTCGAAAGTGATTGGAGGGCGGCTAGCCCCCCCCCTCCACGCCCATCATTTCCTCAAACACATCCAATCAAAATTTTGAGATAGCCCTCTTGTTCAGCGTAGTTGATTTCCAGATAGAAAATATATTTTTGAGGAGGACAATCCCCCGCAACCCTCAGGGCAAGGGTTTTAAGTTATGCCCTGGGGGCATATAGGGTTTTGTAGAAGGCGTTGATGTAGAAACTTCAAAAAATGTCACTCGATTGGAAATTCAAAGGGATAGTGCCCTTTTTAATAGTCTAAAGTCATTGGATGGCAACTAGCCCCCCCCACGCCAATCATTCCCCCAAACACATCCAATCAAAATTTTGAGATAGCCATTTTGTTCAGCGTAGTTGATTTTTACATAGAAAATATGTTTTTGAGGAGGAAGCTCCCCCACAACCCTTAGGGCAAGTGTTTTAAGTTATGCCCTGGGGGAATATAAGGTTTTTGTAGAAGGCTTTTTCGTAGAAACTTCAAAAAAGGCTGATTCGATTGGAAATTCAAAGGGCTAGTGCCCTTTTTAATAGTCGAAAGTGATTGGAAGGCAACTGGCCCCCCCCCCCCCACGCCCATCATTCCCCCAAACACATCCAATCAAAATTTTGAGATAGCCATTTTGTTCAACGTAGTTGATTTTCAGATAGAAAATTTTTTTTTGAGGAGGACACTCCCTCACAACCCTCAAGGCAAGGGTTTTAAGCTATACCCTGTGGGCATATAAGGTTGTTATAGAAGGCGGTGTCGTATAAATTTCAAAAAAGGCTCATTCAAATGGAAATTCAAAGGGCTAGTGCCCTTTTTAATAGTCGAAAGTGATTTGAGGGCAACAAACCCCCCTCTCACGCCTACTTTTTCTCCAAGCATATCCAATCAAAGTTTTGAGGTAGCGATTTTTTGACACTTAGTTTTAAGTCTCGGAAATTTGGTGTTTAAGAATAAAAACTCTCCCACAATCCTCAGGACAGATGTCAGTATTTAGGGATCCTTCAATTTCTTCATATCATTTTTTTATGGAACGGATACTCGTATAAACTTTAGAGAGGGCTCATTTGACTGGAAATTGAAAGTTCTTGTTCACTGTTTAAGAGTCAAAAGAGATTGGAGGGCAACTAGCCCCCCCCCTCCTCCACGCCCTAAATGTATCAGATAAAAATTTTGTTAAAAATAGTTGAAAGGTTAAGTAACAATTTATTTAGTCTTACGATAGGAAAACTAATTCTTTGTAACAAAAATTATTGCTGTTTATTCTCCCCTGAACAAATCCAATGGTGCGAGCATTTTAGTTCAGGTAAGGCCTCCTCGTAATCATCTGGAATTACAAAATACTTATTACGTAATCTTGCACAAGGCTGGTCCTTGAAATTCATGTCAATTGCTTATATTACTAACGAATTGATTATAGATCACATTACTTTCTTTTCGTATTCTGAAATGATTTAGGAAGGCTGTCACTTAGATAAGGGATTCAATCGACAGTATGAAAGAAAACTCGTCTTGCATAACAAGAAACCAAATACCAATGCTGAGTTTTTTTTCCGAAACGAGTTCAGTGGTACTAAGAAATAAGCTTGATTGATTCTTCCGCCCCCCTACTACTTTTTACCATCGCCAGGAATTACAAAAATCTAACAATAAAGTCTTGCAACGAAAAACAAAACTGTTTCTTTGAAGACAGATCGATTGCTTTTATTTTAACATAGTTTGTTCTCTGTTACACCAACTGCCTATATGAATTACAAATTAATGCTTAAGGAAGTAATAGAATTTCAAAATGTTGAAAGGAAACAAAATGAATAGCCCAGAGAGAATAAACAATGAAATTCCTACAATAAGAATGCAGTAATCAATAAGTGAGTGCTAGAAACGGAAGAAGTTTGTAAACCAAAATGACGGCTGCGTTTGATCTCAGCCTGATTGAATACTAGAGTTTGTGAGCCCAAAGTGGCCTTTAGACAATAGACTTTGTCTTGGACTCTGTCTCAAATTAAAAGTTCCAGAATGTTGAACGTTCCAGATGGAGTTCCAGGCTTAGTTTAAAAGAGTTAGTCCAATCCAGTGTCTGGACGCAGCTTAACTCTTTTAGAATTATTAATAAAACGTAATCTTTCGTGCGAGGTATCGCATTTTTAAAGGTAATTGAGGTGTTATTGTAGATGATGGTAGCAATGAATCAACTGCAAAGCTAAAATCAAACAAAATAAATATCAGAAAAAAACACCCAGCTAAATCAGTCACGCTTAAAGCAATATAATATATTTATTAGTTGTATATCCAACTTTCTTCAAAAAGCGTATTCAAATATTCAGCTATGTCAATTTTTCGGTTTCCTGATCATTGGATATATTGATATTGACATTGGATATCTTTTCCATTGATGTAGGTCGATTAAAATGGCATAATGTCAAAAAGCGTCTTCTCTGACCGACTATCTATTGAAAACAACATCAACTATGTAACTTACATGATTTCAACGGTTCTTGATTCACATTTAGCTTCTGAAATGTTTTTAAGATTCTGGAACTGTCTTAAATTACTTAGAGTTAATAATGAGACGGAGCTTTTGTATTTTTTGTATTTCAAAGAATATAACACAACGCAATCTTTCTTTTTGAAAATGGACATTTCTTTGTCTTACTTCTGTTTAGAATTTATGCTCTTTTGGAAAAAAGAGGGGGAAGTCGTTTAAGTAGTCAGTAACCGCACAGTTCACATGAACATATTGACCATATTCGCCTAACATATTTAATTTAATTTAATTTATTTATGACCCACATATGAACATTATAAATGACACTGCGGAGTAATGGAAAATATAAAAGAAAAAATAACAACATTACGAAATCAAACAACAACAAAAATACAAATTAACCGATATCATGATGAAAAAAACAAACTAAGGGGTCAGTGACAGAAACAACATTACTAGTATTCATAATCATATTAGAAGACACACTGGCCAGTCGCGCGCAAGCATCAATGACACCATACCGGGAAACAATATTTCTTTTTTTAAAACGGCCGGGTAAATACATCAGATATTTACAATATCTAAAGTAACCACTTCTAAGTCTCCGTAAATCTTTTTTCCTCAGTAAGTGGTGGAATCCAGATAGAAAATTTACTCCTGGAGAGCAAAAACTATTATAAAGCCGAGCTAGGCCCGTATGGTTATAACGCCTTCTATTTGGAGATTAAATTAAAAAAACAAGTTTTTTAAACTGAAAGTAAGGAGCGACATTAAAACTTAAAACGAACAGAAATTATTCTGTATATGAAAGGGGCTGTCCCCTCCTCAACGCCTTGCTCTATACGCTAAAGTTTTTATTGTTTTAAAAAATAAAGTTGTGAGGCAGAGTCAAACTTTAGCGTAAAGAGCAAGGCGTTGAGGAGGGGACAGCCCCTTTCATATACGGAATAGTTTCTGTTGGTTTTAAGTTTTAATGTCGCTCCTTACTTTCAGTTTAAACAACTGTTTTTTTTTATTTAATTTCTGATAGTTTTTTAGTTAATGCAGATTTTATTTTGGTTCACCGTCATTGAATAAGTAAACAAAATTTTGTTCCAATTCTTTAAAAATGACCCCTTAATCACAAAGGCCGTTAATTAGAATAAATAGCTCTTATGAAAGTACTAAAAAATCTTTGGCTTAAAGAGCGAGGCATTGACTTGAAGGTGAACCCAATTATATAGCTAATATTTTTTTGTTCGTTTTAAGTTTTGATGTTGCTCCTTACTTTCAGTTGAAAAACTTGTTTTTTTATATTTAATTTCTGATTTTTTTTTTAAAATAATGATGGGAAATCCGGCGCCCCCTTCATAGCAATGTCCCTTCCCCCATGAAAACTTCCTTCATGAAAATCTCCTCCCATATAATGCCCGACCCACCCCCACCCCCCACTACCAGAAAAAATTCCCCCTGAAAACGTCTGTATGCTTCCCAATAACCAATACTATATGTTAACATTGGGTAAAGTTCATAACTTTCAGCCCTCCCCCTGGGGGCTTCGAGGGATTAAGTTATCCTAAAATACGTATTTATCATGTTTTCGACCATGCTGAACAAAATCGTTCTCAAAATTTTGATCGGATGACATTTGAAAAAAAATGAGCGTGGGAGGGGGTCTAGTTGCCCTCCATTTTTTTGATTACATAAAAATGGCAGTAGAGCTTGTAATTTCCGTTCCAATGAGCTCTCTCACGGTATTCAAGGACCACTTGGTCGATACAATCACCACTGGAGAAAAGAAAAAAAAAACAAATAAAAACGCATCCGTGATCTTTCTTTTTACAAAGGATACAAAATTCCATATTTTCGCAGATAAGAGCTCGAAACCTCTACAGTAGGGTTCTCTGATACGCTGAATCTGATGGTGTGCTTATACAAGATGCAGCATGCCGACATTTCTGCTGAAAAATGGGTGATAGGAAGGGTGAGAGGAATTTTCTTGGAAAGAAGGAATTTCCCTCCATACATATAGATTGATAGTTTTTGCATGTTTCTATTTAAAATAAAAGGTGTAAAATATCTATGTTGGGATAGGGTGGGATGAGGGGCCCAATAGCAACTTCATGACTTTAATAATGCTGGTTGAAAACTTTTGGGTATTTTGCTTCACACAAGGTGTAATATGCCTACCTTTCTGCAAAAACTTGAAAAGAGAGGTGGGCTGGGGATGAATTTTAAACTGATGCTTACTTGCTTGCCAGCTTGGGCAGAGCGCTCCACTCTAAAGCACCCTAAAGCAGAATCATGGCTCGAAGAAGAGAACGCTTGAAGAAACACTTTAATATACACTATTAGACTCCAGTTCGACACCTGCAATGTAGGCTGTGGCTCAAGGACAAAGACGTTTTTCCCTTCTGGCTTTAGCCAAGAAATTTAGTCAGCTTTCCAAAATGAAATGTTGTATTCATCAATCCATCCTCAGGTCACCACTTTCTGTGATTAAATAGCGTAAAGAGCGAGGCGTTGAGGAGGGGACAGCCCCTTTCATATAAGGAATAATTTCTGTTCGTTTTAAGTTTTAATGTCGCTCCTTACTTTCAGTTTAAAAAACTTGTTTATTTTTTATATAATTTCTGATCGTTTTTTAGTTAATGCAGCTTTTATTTTAATAAAAATTTTACTTTTATTTTGCTAAATTAATTTCTTTACAAATTAACTTAAGTAACTAAGTTCTATATTCGTATATTTTTATTCTGGAAAAAAAAAACAAAGTAGCAGATTTTTTCATATATGAGCTTGAAACCTATGTAATAGGGTTTTCTGATACGCTGAATTCTGACGGTGGAATTTCATTAAAATTCTTTCACTTGTAGGGGATGTTTCCCCCCTCTTTAAAAAATCGAGTAAATTTTCTCAGGCCTGTAGCCTTTGACGAGTAATACTAAACTTAATAAAATTTATATATTTAGGATCAGCATTATAAACACATTCTTTTGATACATTTATTGACATCAAAATTCCGTTTTTAAAAGTTTCGATTACTATTGAGCCGTATCGCTTGTTTTTTTAATGTTTTATTATTACGTATATGTTATGACGTATATGAAGGGGTTCTCCCCTTAGTCAATACCACCCTCTTTACGTTTAAAGTTAAAAAAAATTTTTATTCACAAACCCCTGAATCACAAAGGCCGTTTAATTAGAATAGATAGCTCTTTTGAAAGCACTAAAAAAAACTTTTGCGTAAAGAGCGAGGTATTGGCTTGGGGGAGAACCCCCTCCCATACGCTATAATTTCTGTTCGTTTTAAGTTCTAATGTTCCTTCTTACATTTCAGTTGAAAAAACTTGTTTTTTTTATTTAATTTCTGATCGTCTAATGCTCGATTTAATTTCTAATGCTTGGAAATCCGGCGCCCCCTTCATAGAAATGTCTCTTACCCCAAAGAAACATCCTCCTCGGAAATATTCTCCACAGTAACCCCCTCCTCTAGCCCCCCCCCCCCAGAAAAAATCCTTCCTGAAGATGGTTGTATACTTCCCAATAACCAATAAATAATGCTGGCAAGTCCGGCGCCCCCTTCATGGCAATTTCCCTTCCCCCATGAAAACTTCCATCATGAACAGATCCTCCAACATAACCACCGACCCACACATCCCACCCACTACCAGAAAAAAAACCTCCTGAAAACTTCTGTATACGTCCCAATAACCAATACTATATGTTAACAGTGGGTAAAGTTCATAACTTTTAGCCCTCCCTCTGGGAACTTCAGGGGATTAAGTCACCCTAAAAGACATATTTATCATATTTTCGACCATGCTGAACAAAATGGCTATCTCAAAATTTGGATCGGTTGACTTCGGGAAAAAAATGAGCGTGGTAGGGGGCCTAGTTGCCCTCTATTTTTTTGGTTCCTTAAAAAGGGAACTAGAACTTTTAATTTCCATTCGACTGAGCCCTCCCGCTATATTCTAGGACCAATGGGTCGATACGGTCACCCCTTGGGGAAAAAACTAAATAAAAACAAATAAACGCGCATCCGTGATCTTTCTTCTGGCAAAAAATGGAAAATTCCACATTTTTGTAGATAGGAGCTTGAAACCTCTACAGTAGGGTTCTCTGATACGCTGAATATGATGGTGTGATTTTCATTAGGTTCTATAATTTTAGGGGTCTTTCCCTTTTTGAAAATCAGCCATTTTCTCAGGCACGTAACTTTGATGGGTAGCACTAAACTTGATGAAAGTTATATATTTGAAATCAGCTTGAAATCGATTCTTTGATATATCTATTGGTATCAAAACCGTTCTAGAGTTTCGGTTACCATTGAGCCGGGTCGCTCCTTACTTACAGTTCGTTACCACGAACTGTTTGATTAATTAAAAAAAAAACTTTCCCATAAAATAAGTTTTTCAAAGGAAAGTAAAGGCCATTTTAAACTTAAGCTCAGCAGATACAAATACCTTTTAAAATTCAAACTCGAAACGACCGGAAATTACTAACAAAGAATAAATGACACGCAAAACGAAGAGAAATAAAACAAACAATCATAGCAAAAACATACAACAAGTATTGATATATATGAATAAATAGATCTTAAAGCAAGTAATGCTTAGATTGAAAATGAAAATCAAGCTTAACGCGAAAAAAATATTTTCCTATTGAAGTACAAATGAAACTTAAAACGAACAGAAATTAAATAAAAAATCAATGCAAACACACATACAATAGATATTAATATAAATCAATGAATAAATCTTAAAACGAGTGAAACTTAAATTGAATATGCAAATCAAGCTTGAAACGATCAAAAATAACCACACATAAGAGTTTGGGTTTGACCTCTTTCACTCACTGTAAAAGTCTAAAAGCTACGGCGTCATTGGCACTTTACTGAAAACCAATTTTGTGACAATTATTTTCTTTTGTGCTTATCTCTGAAAATGAACATTAAAATTACAGTAAAATTTTGAACTGATTTGATACTGCCTCCTTTCCTAACTGTAAATAAAAATCCAAAGCCTACTGCGTCATTGGCGCTTAACTGAAAACGGATTATATTACAAATACTTTCTTTTCCAGTTCTTACAGCATTGAAAATAAAAATACAATTACAGAGACATAAATTCTTGAACTGATGGATCTTTCAACAATTATTATCATTATACATCAAATATTCAATTTGATGTTGTTAATACTTTCCAAGACTATTCAAGACGCATATAGTTTTCAGTAAATATAAATTTCAAATATAGGTTTTGAGTTTTAATTTTAGAAGGTAATAGTATTTTCTAAGCTAAAGGTTAAACGGGACTTTAATGTCCTTTGAGAAAATGATTTTTTCGCAAAGTTTTTTTTTTTTTTAATTTTTTTTTTTTCGTTTTTTATTTAGAAAAAATTCAAGTGTTTAAATATTCCTTAATTCAAAATAAAACTTAAAAAAAAATCAAATATTTATCAAAGTATCAAAACTAACATCAAAGTAACACTATCAAAGTGAAAAAATGGGTTTGTGTCAACCTTGGAGTTTCTATTATCTGATGTTTGAACTATTTTTAATAAAATTGTTATCTCAAAATTTTTATCGGATGGGTTTGGGGAAAAAGATCGGGTTGCGTGGGGGGACTAGATTAAGCTTCAGTCTCTTTTGACTCTTTAAAAGTGAACTAGAACTTTCTATTTTCAATCAAATGAGCCCTCTCTGAAGTTTATACGAGTATCCTTTCTATAAAAACCATATAAATCCCCAGAGTATAACTTACAACGCCTGTCCCTCGGCCCTGGGAGGTTGTGTTGACCCTGGAGTTTCAATATCTGATGGTTGAACTATTTTTAATAAAATGGTCACCTGAAATTTTTATCGGATGGGTATATCCATCCGATACGCCTAAAGGCGTGGTAGGTGGGAGGGGCTAGTTGCCCTCTGATCTTTTTCACTCTGAGAAAATGAACTACATCTTTTAATTTCCATTCAAATGAACCCTCTCTGAAGTTTATACGAGTATACCTTCCATAAGAACCATATATGCCCCCAGAGCAATACTTACAACGCCTACCGCGGCCCTGGGGGGGGGGTATGTCGACACAGGAGTTTTTCTTATCTGGACTTTGAACTATTTTTAACGAAATGACCATATGTAAAGGGTTTTGTTATATGATCTTTGAACTATTTCTAACAAAATAGCTACCTCAAATTTTTTATCAAATGTATTTGGTGGAAAAAGGCTTGGGGGGCCAGTTGCGCTCTGATCACTTTTGACTCTTAAAAAGGGCTGGATTACAATATCCAATCAAATGAGCCCCCTCTGAAGTTTATATGAGCATCCCTTTCATACAAACAATATATGCCCCAGGGCATAAATTACAACGCCTTCCCCGGGGCCCTGGGGGGCTGTGGTGACACCTGAGTTTTTGTTATCTGACTTTTGAGAAATTTTTAACTTAATGCCTATCTCAAAATTTTTATTGGATGCATTTGGGGTAAAAGGGCTTGGGGGGCTAGTTGCCATCCAATATCTTTTGACTCGAAAAAACTTAACTCGAAATTTCAATGTCCAATCACAAGAACCATATCTGAGTTTTCTACGAGCGTACATTCAATAAGAACCATATAGTCCCTCAGGGCATAGTTTAAGAACCCTTCCCTCGGGCCTTGAGCTGGCTTTGTAGACCCCCGAATTATCATTCCATGATCATTGAAGTATTTAAAAAAAAACAAATATATCAAAATTCTTATTGGATGGGTTTGAGGAAAAAAGAGCGTGGAGGGGGAGGGAGGGCTAGATGCCCTCCTCTCTCTTAACTCTTAAAAAGTGAACTAGAACTTTCAATTTCCAATCAAATGATACCTCTTTAAAGTTAATACCAGTATCCCTTCCATAAGACCCATTTATGCCCCCAGGGCATATAACGCCTGCCCCCAGGCCCTGGTGGGTTGTGTCAACACCGGAATTTTTGTTATATAATCTTTGAACTATTTTTAGCAAAATAGCCATCTTAAAATTTTTATTGGATGCATTTAGGGTTTAGGGGGGGGGGCTGGTTACCCTCCAATATCTTTTGAAGCTTAAAAAGAGAACTAGAACTTTCAATTTCCAAGCAAATGAGCCCTCTATGAAGTTTATACGACAATATTGTCTATACAAAACCTTGTATGCCCCCAGGACATAACTTACAATCCTTGCCTTGAGGGCTGTGGGAGAGTTGTCATCCTCAAAGACCTAACTTCCAGAACTTAAAACTACGTTTTATAAAATGACTATCTCAAGATTCTGATTGGATGTGTTTGGGGAAAAGGTGGGCGTGAGAGGGGGGTTAGTTGCCCTCAAATCACTTTCGACTATTAAAAGAGACTAGCCCTTTGAATTTCCAATCGAATGAAATTTTTTTGAAGTTTCTACCACACCGCCTTCTATAAAAACCTTATATGCCCCCAGGGTATAACTTAAAACCCTTGCCTTGAGGGTTGTGGGGGAGTGTCCTCCTCAAAAACATATTTTCTATTTGGAAGTCAACTACGCTGAACAAAATGGATATCTCAAAATTTTGATTGGATGTGTTTGGGGGAATGAAGGGCGTGGGGGGCTAGTTGCCCTCCAATCACTTTCGACTATTAAAAAGTCACTAGCCCTTTTAATTTCCAATCGAATGAGCCATTTTTGAAGCTTATATACCCACAGGGAATAACTTAAAACCATTGCCCCAAGGGTTGTGGGGGATTGTCCTCCTCAAAAACATATTTTCTATCTGGAAATCAACTAAGCTGAACAAAATGGCTATCTCAAAATTTTTATTGTATGTGTTTGGAGTAATGATGGGCGGGGGGGGGGCTAGTTGCCCTCCAATCACTTTCGACTATTAAAAAGAGCATTAGCCCTTTGTATTTCTAATCGAATGAGCCTTTTTTGAAGTTTCCACAACAACACTTTCTATAAAAACCTTATATGCCCACAGGGCATAACTTAAACACTCTTGCCCTGAGGGTTGTGGGGGATTGTCCTCCTCAAAAACATATTTTCTTTCTGGAAATCAACTACGCTTTACAAAATGGCTATCTCAAAAGTTTGATTGGACGTGTTTGGGGAAATGATGGACGGGGGGGCTAGTTCCCCTCCAATCACTTTCGACTATTAAAAAGGACACTAGCCCTTTGAATTTCCAATCGAATGAGCCTATTTTGAAGTTTCTACGGTAATGCCTTCTATAAATACCTTATATGCCCACAGGGCATAACTTAAAACCCTTACCCTGAGGGCTGTGGGGGACTGTCGTCCTCAAAAACATATTTTCTATGTGAAAATCAGCTACGCTGAACAAAATGGCTATCTCAAAATTTTGATTGGATGTGTGTGGGGGAATGATGGGCCTGGGGTGGGGGGCTAGTTGCCCTCCAATCATTTTCGACTATTATAAAGGGCACTATGACTCTCGATTTCCAATTGAATGAGCCCCCTTTGAAGTTTCTACGACGACCCCTTCCGTATGAAGTGCCTCTGGGAAAAAAATAAATATTAATAAAACATTGGAGCCGTATGGCCTTTACTAGGGCGTGGAGGGGGCTAGTTGCTCTCCAGTCACTTTCGACTATTAAAAAGGGCACTAGCTTTTTAAATTTCAAATCTAATGAGCCTTTTTTGAAGTTTCTACGACAACACCTTATATAAAAACCTTATATGCCCCCAGGGCATAACTTAAATCCCTTGCCTTGAAGGTAGTGGGGGAGTGTCTCCTCAAAAATATCAACTATATCTGGAAATCAACGACGCTGAACAAAATGGCTATCTTAAAATTTTGATAGGATGTGTTTGGGGAAATGATAGGCGTGGGGGGGGGTTAGTTGCACTCCAATCATTTTCGACTATTAAAAAGGGCATTAGCCCTTTGATTTCCAATCGAATGAGCCTTTTTTGAAGTTTCTACGACAACGCCTGCTATAAAAACCTTATATGCCCCCAGGGCATAACTTAAGACCCTTGCCCTGAGGGTTGTGGGGGGGTGTCCTCCTCAAAAATATCAACTATATCAGGAAATCAACTACGCTAAACAAAATGGCTATCTCAAAATTTTGATTGGATGTGAATGGGGAAATGATGGGCGTGGGGGGGCTAGTTACACTCCCCTTATTTTCGCATATTAAAAAGTGCACGAGCTCTTTAATTTCTATTCGTATGAGTTTGGGTTGAAGATTCTACGGCAACACCGACCCTATAAACCTTATTTGCCCCCAAGGCATAAATTAATCCAATTTCGATTAGGGTTGTGGGAGATTATTTTCCTCAAAAATATATTTTCTATCTAGAAATCAACTACGCTGAACAAAATGGCCATCTGAAAATTTTGATTTGATGTGTTTGGGGGAATGATGGGTTTGGGTGGGGGGGCTAGTTGCCCTCCAATCATTTTCGACTATTAAAAAGGGCACTAGAACTCTCGATTTCCATACGAATAAGCCCCCTTTGAAGTTCCATATGAAGTGCCTCTGGGAAAAAAACATAAAACATTGGAGCCATATGGCCTTTACTATAGGCAACGCTGCAGCGTTGCCTCTGAAAACCTTTGAGGTTAGGCCCTTACCACTTCTACACAACAAACTGAAATCATGAAATAAAATAAGGTAGAAGATAGCAGCGCCTGAATCAGGAGAATATATGGTTTTGTGGAAGCAGAGAAATATTTATTTTGGTCTAAAATCCTGGCCGTAGTGAAGGATTAAATTTTTCTCTCTCCAAAGGGCAAGCCTAATCCACTTTACATTTCTGCGCGAATGCAGGAGCACACTTTTTGAATGTTCGTGGTGGACTATCTCCCCCCTTGGGACAGACTCATGATTTACGATACTCATAGAACCGAAAAGAATCACCAGTACTGTTTTCACATTTGACTGACTTTGTCGCACTTTCTTCGGCAGTGAAAATCTGGTCTCTTCCGTTGAGAAGTTTGCGGCTTTTTCGGATCATACTTAAAAATCCAAGATTTGTCAACATTGATTGAATAGCATAGAAGCTTAGATCAATGTCTTTAGCCATCTCGTTGATTGTAAGGTGTCCCAAACGTTCGAAAGCTTTTAAAGTGTTTTCTTTTGTGGAATGCCTGCCAATCTTCAACTGACACGTGGTAATCTTTGAATTTCTTCAATCCGATAAGAATATTTGACTCTTTAATAATTTCTTAATAATGGAGATCTTTATTACATAACTAATATATACAAAAAAAGCATGAAGCCCAGTATTCTGGGCTTGTATGGCAGTAGAGAGGGGTCAGGAGGTCCGACGATAACACCACCCCTTCGAATCCCGATCCGGACACTTTTTTTTAAAACTCCCACGCGAACACCAAATATGGGCATAGCCTCCCTAGGGAGAAAGATTACGTAATGGGGTCAATGACCTCTTTTTCCAAGATCGATTTATTTGATGTTTCTATGTGTAATAGCTCCGGGGCGAAGGTTGCACACGCGCATTGAATTCTAACGGGAGCAATGTTATTGATCTAGGACTCGAGGGGAAGTGAATTTCCGAGAACTTGATTGCGTAATCCTTCGTGAATGTCATGGATGATCCAGAAATAGTATTTGTTGTTGTTGTTCAAGCCAAATGTTATGACTTTCCCGGAAACAGTTAGATCACGTGTTTCCTTCTCAGCCAATCAGCGAGTCGGTTACATCCCCCTTCTCAGCCAATCAGCGAGTCGGTTACAAATTATTAGCGGAGGGACAAAAAGGAAGGGAGTTTTGGGCTAGGTCTATTAGTCTGTGAATGGAATTCAAAGGAGTGAGAAGAAGAAGAACAGTTTGACTTTACTCATTTGGATATATATTTGTGTTGACGATGAGTGGAATGTTTACCCTATTAGAAGTTGATAGTGGAGTTGATGATAATAATACAAGAGCACCAAGCATTGCGGTGGAAATTACGAAAGGATCACGGCTTTGTCTGGAATGGGATGCAGTATATGCAAGATATGTGATATCCTTGAGCAAATTTAAAATGGAGGATCAATTATGTTTCGCCGCTAAAGTTGATAGAGCGCATGTGAATAGAATTCAATGTGCTTTAAGTGCATTGGTGAAACATATTGAAGACAATAAACAGTATCGCTGATTGTACATGCTCTGTATTATTGATGTTGATGTTCTAATTATTCAATAAAATTGTTTGGAAATCGAAAATGTTCCCTTTTCTTTTCTGGTTAGGGCTAACGAATCAGGGTCAGTCTAGAGTCAGTAGTTGGAGTGAAAGGATTGAAAAATGAATAAATTTGAGAAAGAGAGAATTAGATCAAATCTAGTGTTTATGGAAAAACATTTGATTTTGGAGGATGATTTTCTCGAGTTATCTCTTCAACACAGAATATTCTCTTGTCAGGTAACACTTGACAATATAATGAGGAGTGATTCTCCCCCATTGGACTATTGTATGAAACTTTTAAAATGTGATTCAAATGCTTATACTCAATTTATTGATATATTAATTGGAACAAGGCAGAATCATATTGTGGATATACTTTTGAAAACATTGCCAATGGATTCAATGTAGATGGCTCCCCCATCATTCGAAAGAGGTAACGTCACAGAGCTACTCCTCTCTCCCCCATTTCCCTCTCGTTGAATTTATCAAACGAAGAGGATCAGTTTCGTTTTAGCTGTGAGTGAGTTGACATCTGAAACCGAAAAATGTTCTATATATGTCCATTGTGCATGTACACTCTTGGCAGTTGGAATCAATGTGAGACTTGTACAATTATTGATGACTATAGTGAAAAGTGTAAATTATGTAATCCTTGTAAATTACATAGAGGCTATGCAGTACAAATTAAAGGATGTAATTCATGTCTTTAGGAGGTGTGTGACTCTCATCCTAGAGGGCACCTGTGCTCCAATTGTCACTATGATAAATGTGATCAGTGGGAGAATACTTACCCCGCTATGATTGGAAAGAATCCCAAACGTGATTTCAGTTTATTTCTATGAGATTGGTATCGTCGCGGATTTAAATTATTCTGGGAAGAGGAATCTGGTCTACGATTCAACTTTTGGGGTAACAAGACAATCTGGTTTCTACGTCATCGCTGTGATGACACCACCTACTATGACTATAAACCAAGTGATTTTTATTTGGCTGTGACCGAATGTGTTTCACCACTTGAAAACACTGTATGTGATATTGCTTCAAATAGACAGATTGAAACTCTTGAATTTCATAATATGAATGCAAATAGTATAATTAACTATACAAAGAGATATGACAAGAGTGAAGTAACATTGTATTGTAGAAAAAGTGACCCTGAATTTGCAGTCAATCAAGATCAATATACAGTGAATCCCGATGATTTACCATCATTAGTGGTTCACGACAGTGGCCTATACATCGAAAATGAAGAAATCTAAAGTTCAGATTTAAAGAAATTATTGCATATATATACATGCATTTTATTAATAAACAAATTCACAAACATTTTTTAAGCACTTTACTCTTAGGGCACTGAAATCAATACTATATAGGTCTGAGAGGATATTTTCCACTAGAAAGTCATTCAGACGGGGATTGTCTACATAAACGTGGAGAAACTGTTTGTAAGTACATCCGCAACATCGGGACACAAAATATAGTAGCGCATGGAAGCTGCAGCTGTTAGTCGTTAGATCCTGCACCCTCTTCAGATTTTAATTAATAGTTTTCCCACTGCTCTCGATATAGTTGCTAAAGTGGGGTGTGTAGAATGTATAGGGTAGACCAAGAGGATCAAAAAATTCAATCGTCTTCATTGTTTGAAAGATGCACAGCCAATGACCCGTCAGCACAGTCGACGGACTGCTATTAACAATAATCAAGGTATTGTTGACACGTTGAATTTTTCCAAAGATAGTCCGAGGGCAGACAATAGGATCTGTATTTAGACATGTAGGGGTCCATATTAAATACATTGATTATTTGACTGGTGTTCATGGCGCCAAGTCTGGTAGAACAATGCCTTTGGGAGTGATTTCCCAATAGGTTTCAAATTGATTTAGCGAAATTAGTGCAATACTCTCAGCCAATGGGTCGGCAAATGTGTACTCTAAACGCAAACTCCCTGTACGTACTATACTCATATCCTGCGTGCTAGACAAATCCAGTACAATGATACCATGTGTTTTAGCAAACATATCTTCGGTTATACCATTTTCAAATAGTTGAGAGTCATGATCTAGGGTGTGCATGGTCAACTCGTACAATGGTCTATAGGATTTATCAAAAGAGAGATTGCAGAGTGGGATGCCATTTACTTTGCACACAAGAGATGAAAATTCAAACATCTCGAATTTATGTGGGCATTCAGTCCATGATCCTATTGCACGGGCGCTTTTTACAAATGCCGAAGCCAATTTCGAGGGAATTTCACCATTAATAAAGGATGAATCGGTGAAGGTGCGTGAGCCCATGGCAATATGACATTAATTGGTGATTGTATGAGGAACAAGTAGTTTAATATTGTTACCATTGGCTCTCAGTTTTTCTACGGCCAATGCAACAGAACTCATGACCTGTTGTTTGCGTACATGAAGCATTGCCGAGGTGAGGGAGAGACTTACATTAGGATTGACAGCAAGTTCTTTTCTCAAAATGAAATTGGAAGGTGCAAGCGTCAATTTTATATCCACTTTAACATTAGGCGGCAGCCATTGGGATATATTAAATATTTCATGATATATTTTTCCAACTAGATGTAATTCACTAGTTGTAGCATTTTTAAGTGCATCTGTACTATCAGTATTAGTAATATATTAATATCCGATTGAGGTGCCTCTCAATTCCTTGTATGACTTGGGTGTCATCAGCATGAATTGCATATAGCTTGTATAGTTTGAGAGATTGTTGCTTGTGCTCACCAGCGTGCCATTGATATAGACGCTGATTTGACGAAATAAATTATGTAATATACAATTTTCATAGGATATTCCATCGCCCCGAATTGGCATTGAATTATCGGATTTTCGAACTTTCATTTGCAAATCTATAAATGTTGAAGACATGTCCATAAAGTAGTCTTCATTGGAATAAATTTGAAAGTGGATATTATCGGAGGGGGGTTGTTGTGGATAAAATTGTTCATAGTATCCGTGTTTGACACTCACATCAACATTTTCGGCATTGAATAAATTCAATGAGGCGGTGATTGAAGGTTGGGAATCCTTATGCGGTAGGTAGGACATTTTAGGAGAAGAAATCTATTTTCGATCTGACAATTCTATTCTTCCTGGGACTTCTGGTTACACTACGTGTCGGCTTTTTCCTTCTTTTCTTTGACAAAAGGGATGATGTCTTTCGTTTCCGACCTGAGTAATGGCAATTGAGCCTCCAAGCCCAGTCTCGCCCCCTGAGAACATAACTGTTTGCGGAGCTCCTGTTGAAGTTGTAAAAAACTTCACTTATCTTGGCTCCGTGCTGTCTAATGACGGCTCTATAAAGGAAGAGGTGTGCAGCTGAATGTCAAAAGCCTCGTCTATCGCCGGAAGGCTCAACAATCCCTGGAGAATGCCGCATATATCTAGGTGCTTGAAGATGCGAATTTATAATGCATCCGTAAGCTCGGTCCTCCTCTATGCAGCGGAAACCTGGCCTCTCAAATCAACAATGCTCAGCATGATAGATGTCTGCCAGAAGAAACAGCTCCGTCAGATTGAGGGACTTCGATGGGACGATTTTGTAAGCAACGCAAGGTTTCTGGCACACACCTCCCAAGTGCCATCCTCCCTCCAAATAGCACACCGTACTCTCAAATGGTTCGGACACCTCCTGCGTATGCCGACGACAACCCTAGCCCGAATAGTCTACGATTTTGACGCTAAAGCTCATGGCTGGTCTCGCCCCAGGGGCAGACCTCAGACAAGGTGGAAGGATAGCCTCAACAAATTCCTTGAGATAGCTAACATTGCTGTCGACGAGGCCCCACTAATAGCAGCAGACCGGTCAGCCTGGAGGAGCAGAGTTGCGAAGCTCTCTACGCCGCCCCCAACGCGGCAGGAGCCTTAAGTAAGTAAGTAAGTATCCTTGTACTTCGGAGAATTGTTTTTCTTTCTCTTAAAATGTATTTCATTTTCTCATATTTTAAATAAAAAAAAAGGAAAAATTGAGCAAAAAAAGTAAACAACCGTAGTCTTTTTTAATTAATTACGGAGATGTTGAACACAATAATTCGCTCATAATTTAATTCCGAAAATTCGCGCATAATGGTCTGTTTCTCACTGTCTTGGTAACAAAGTTTTCGTATTTTTTTTTAATGCTTTGCTAACGTGAAAATTTAACAACCTTGTTAAAACCTGAACATAAATTACTCACTGCGGAAAAATGCTATGTAAGACATTACCATTACAGTTAAATTTAGCACATAAGTTTTGTAAATGTTTAATATATTAAAAAAAAATTATGGCTACTTCTTGTGGCAATTTTTTTTTAGAATTTGAACTCCAAGTGAAGGAGTTAAACATCCGGTTAAACAGAAATTATTACGTATATGAAGAGGATTGCTCCTCGTGGACACCTCTCTCTTTGCGCTAAAGCTTTTATAGTACTTTTAAAAAAAGTTTCTCATTGTTCTAATTAAACGAGCCTTGTGTTTCAGGAGTTGTCCTTAAAGAAATAAGAAAATTCACACTTTAGCGTAAAGAGCCAGGTGGTGAGGAGGAGCAACCCCCCTCATATACGTAACAACTTCTGTTTGTTTTAAGTTTTAATGTTGCTCCTTAATTTCAGTTGAAACAAACTTGCTTTTTTATTTAACTTGATCGTTTTTCTAGATAACGCAAGGAAATCTGGCTCCACTTCCACGGAAAAATCTCTTTTCCCCACGCATATATTCATGGGCGTAGGCAGCATCCTGTGTAGGGGGGGAGGCTGCCACTTCTGTGATGGAGGGAGGAGGGATCTTACTAATACTTCCCGATGTCCTTTGAATATAGGTCTTTAGAAACCCGTCATTCTCTATTTCACTAAAACTCGGCCTTTAACATTTTCCATGTTCTACTTTTCCTGCAGCAGTATAAGTAGTGTGCTAATAGGCACCACGGAACCTACAAGAAAACCTACAAGACCATGCACACTTTGAAACCTACATTCACGCCTACAAGAATATGGCCAAAAGTGTAATAGATTGAAAACCTACAAGACCATGCACACTTTCACACCTACATTCACGCCTACAAGAATATGGTCAAAAGTGTAATAGATTGAAAACCTACAAGAAAACCTACAAGACCATGCACACTTTCATACCTACATTCACGCCTACAAGAATATGGTCAAAAGTAAAGGCACTTTCAAGCGTACACTCAAGCGTACATTCACGCCAACAAGAAAAAGAATTTCATAAGAATGTACATCGTGAGTTCACGTGCACATTTTTATTTAAAGGTGGTTGTAGATGACAAGAAAAGAATTGTAATAACGGATAGCTTTACTTCTTCGATGTGTTCCATATAATACATAAGTGGTGAGGTGATGGCAGAAGGATCTCTTAGAGTACTTATAGTGCTGAACGGTGGGCCGAGCTGCTAGTGAAAACCCCGTCTGGATAAGTTGAAATAAAAATTTAACAAGAAATGGCTGAAAAGTGTTTTGGGGGGAGATGGGTTGATTGTGTACTGTATAATACACAAGTGATGTTTGGACAGTGTTGTAAATTTAAAATATACTTCGATTTTTTTTTAAAGGGTTAAAGTGATTAGCAATTACGAATGGGGATTCCCCGCTGGTTTTTTTTAAAATTGAAAACTAGAGATTGTCAAATTGTGTATTGAGGAATGCTTTTGTAGGGAAAGCTGTCAATCACCCGTATGTTATCCACAGTTTCATTTTTGAAGTCT
The DNA here is from genome assembly GCF_049724085.1 of Artemia sp. Qi Xiang Cuo. Lineage (NCBI taxonomy): Eukaryota > Metazoa > Arthropoda > Branchiopoda > Anostraca > Artemiidae > Artemia > Artemia sp. Qi Xiang Cuo. The sequence goes on along the minus strand of NC_142794.1, from coordinate 25,490,707 downwards.
GTGCTATCAAGAGTGGTTTCTGATTTGTTTTTGAGAATTGCCTTTAGCCAACAATAGTTTAGAAATAAAAAAATTAACAAGAAATGGCTGAAATCACATGATAGTTACGCTATTATAGAAAATAATTTCAAAGTACCAAGTCACATGATAGTTACTCTATTCTATAACATAATTTCAAAGTACCAAGTCACATGATATTTACGCTATTATATAAAATAATTTAAAAGTACCAAGTCACATGAAAGTTAAACTTTTGTATCACATAATTTTAAAGTAACATGTCACCTGATAGTTACGCTATTGTATAAAATAATTTCAAAGCACCAAGTCACATGATAGTTACGCTATTGTAGAAAATAATATCAAAGCACCAATTCACATGATAGTTACGCTATTATAGAAAATAATTTCAAAATACCAAGTAACATAATAGTTACGCGTTTATAGAAAATAATTTCAAAGTACCAAGTCACATGATAGTTACGCTATTGTAGAAAGTAATTTCAAAGTACCAAGTCACATGATAGTTATGCTAATATAGAAAATAATTTCAAAGTACCAAGTCACAGGATAGTTACGCCATTATAGAAAATAATATGAAAGTACCAAGTCACATGATAGTTACGTTATTGTAGAAAATAATTTCAAAATACCAAGTCACATGATAGTTACGTTATTTTAGAAAATAATTTCAAAGTACCAAGTCACATGATATTTACGCTATTGTAGAAAATAATTTCAAACACAAAGAGACGACACACGCACAGAGATGACACACACACACAGAGCCAACACACGCACAGAGAGGACAAACACAAAGAAACGACACACACACACAGACGACACACACACACACACAGAGCCAACTCACGCACAGAGAGTACAAACACACAGAGACGACAGACACAAAGAGACGACTCACACACAGAGAGGACAAACACACAGAAACGAAACATACACAGAGACGACACACACACAGAGACGACACATACACAGAGACGACAAACATACAGAGACGAAACATACACACAGAGACGAGACATACACAGAGGTGACACACACATAGAGACGACAAACATACAGAGAAGACACAAAAACAGAGACGACACACTCACATAGAGACAACAAACACACACACACACACACACACAAAGACAACAAACGCAGAGACAACACACGCACAGAGACGACACACGCATAGAGACGACACACACAAAGACAACAAGCACAGAGACAACACGCACACAGAGACAACACACACACAGACACAGAAACGACACACACATAGCGACAAAACACGCACAGAGACGACACATACACACACACACAGAGACGACAACACACAGAGAGAAGAAACACGCACACAGAAACAGCACAGACACGCACAGAGACGACACGCACATAGAGACGACACACACACAGAGACGACACACACACAGAGAGACGACACACGCACAGAGACGACACACCTACACACACACAGAGATGACACACACACAGAGATGAGACACACATACAGAGACGAAACACCCATTGAGACGACACACGCACAGAGACGATACACACACAGAGTCAACACACACAGAGAGACGAGACACACACAGAAATAACAAACACACATAGAGACGACACACACAAAGAGACGACACACACACACACAGATACGAAACACACATAGAGACGACACACGCACAGAGACAACACACACACACAGAGACGACACACACACAGAGAGAAGACACACGCACAGAGACGACACACACAAAGAGACGACTTACACATAGAGACGACACACACACAGAGACGACAAACACACAGAGACAACACACATAGAGGGATGACACACACACACACACACACACAGAGACGACACACACACACAGACTACACACACACAGAGACGACGCACAAACACACAGATACGACACACACAAAGAGACGACACACAAACACAGAGACGACACATACACAGATACGACACACACAAAGAGACGACAAACATACAGAGAAGACAAACATACAGAGAAGACACAAAAAAAACAGAGACGACACACCCACAGAGATGACACATACATTGAGACGACACACGCACAGACATGACACACAAACAGAGTCATAGTTTGATCTAGGGTTGATCATAGGGTTGATCTAGGTTCACTTAGAGTGGCGTGCCACTCTAAGTGAACCTAGATCAACCCAACTTTTTGGATATCTCTCTCACTATGACTCTGTTTGTGTGTCGTGTCTGTGCGCGTGGCGTCTCAATGTGTGTGTCATCTCTGTGGGTGTGTCGTCTCTGTTTTTTTTTTGTGTCGTCTCTGTGTGTTTGTCGTCTTTGTGTGTGTTTTGTCTCTGTGTGTGTGACATCTCTGTGTGTGTGTCGTCTCTGTGGGTGTGTCGTCTCTGTTTTTTTTGTGTCTTCTCTGTATGTTTGTCGTCTCTGTGTGTGTGTCGTCTCTGTGTATGTGTCGTCTCTGTGTGTGTGTCGTCTCTTTGTGTGCTTCGTCTCTGTGTGTTGTCGTCTCTGTGTGTGTTGTCTCTGTGTGTTGTCGTCTCTGTGTGTGTGTGTGTGTGTGTGTGTGTGTGTGTGTGTGTGTGTGTGTGTGTGTGTGTGTGTGTGTGTGTGTGTTTGTGTGTGTGTGTGTGTGTGTGTGTGTGTGTGTGTGTGTGTGTGTGTGTGTGTGTGTGTGTGTGTGTGTGTGTGTGTGTGTGTGTGTGTGTGTGTGTGTGTGTGTGTGTGTGTGTGTGTGTGTGTGTGTGTGTGTGTGTGTGTGTGTGTGTGTGTGTGTGTGTGTGTGTGTGTGTGTGTGTGTGTGTGTGTGTGTGTGTGTGTGTGTGTGTGTGTGTGTGTGTGTGTGTGTGTGTGTGTGTGTGTGTGTGTGTGTGTGTGTGTGTGTGTGTGTGTGTGTGTGTGTGTGTGTGTGTGTGTGTGTGTGTGTGTGTGTGTGTGTGTGTGTGTGTGTGTGTGTGTGTGTGTGTGTGTGTGTGTGTGTGTGTGTGTGTGTGTGTGTGTGTGTGTGTGTGTGTGTGTGTGTGTGTGTGTGTGTGTGTGTGTGTGTGTGTGTGTGTGTGTGTGTGTGTGTGTGTGTGTGTGTGTGTGTGTGTGTGTGTGTGTGTGTGTGTGTGTGTGTGTGTGTGTGTGTGTGTGTGTGTGTGTGTGTGTGTGTGTGTGTGTGTGTGTGTGTGTTTGTGTGTGTGTGTGTGTGTTTGTGTGTGTGTGTGTGAGTGTGTCTGTGTGTGTGTGTGTTTGTGTGGGTGTGTGTGTGTCATCCCTCTATGTGTGTCGTCTCTGTGTGTGTGTCGTCTCTCTGTGTGTGTCGTCTCTATGTGTAAGTCGTCACTTTGAGTGTGTCGTCTCTGTGTGTGTCGTCTGTCTGTGTGTGTGTAGTCTCACTGTGTGTGTGTTGTCTCTATGAGTGCGTCGTCTCTATGTGTGTTTCGTATCTGTGTGTGTGTGTGTCGTCTCTTTGTGTGTGTCGTCTCTCTATGTGTGTCTTGTTCATTTCTCTGTGTGTGTGTCTCGTCTCTCTGTGTGTGTTGACTCTGTGTGTGTATCGTCTCTGTGCGTGTGTTGTCTCAATGGGTGTTTCGTCTCTGTATGTGTGTATCATCTCTGTGTGTGTGTCGCCTTTGTATGTGTGTTTGTGTGTCGTCTCTGTGCGTGTGTCGTCGCTCTGTGTGTCGGTCGTCTCTGTGTGTGTGTCGTCTCTATGTGTGTGTCGTCGCTATGTGAGTGTCGTCTCTGTGTGTGTGTGTGCTGTTTCTGTGTGAGTTTGTCTTCTCTGTGTGTGTTGTCGTCTCTGTGTGTGTGTATGTGTCGTCTCTGTGCGTGTTTCGTCGCTATGTGTGTTTCGTCTCTGTGTGTGTGTGTGTGTTGTCTCTGTGTGCGTGTTGTCTCTGTGCTTGTTGTCTTTGTGTGTGTGTGTGTGTCGTCTCTTTGCGTGTGTCGTCTCTGTGCGTGTGTTGTCTCTGCGTGATCTGTCTTTGTGTGTGTGTGTGTGTTGTCTTTGTGTGGGTGTGGCGTTTCTGTTTTTTTTTCTTCTCTGTATGTTTGTCGTCTCTATGTGTGTCGCCTCTTTATATATGTAGTCTCTGTGTGTGTGTTTCGTCTCTGTGTGTTTGTCGTCTCTGTGTCTGTGTTGTCTCTATGTGTGTGTGTGTCGTCTCTCTGTGTGTGTCGTTTCTGTCGTGTTTGTCCTCTCTGTGTGTGAGTCGTCTCTTTGTGTCTGTCATCTCTGTGTGTTTGTCCTATCTTTGAGTGTGTTGTCTCTGTGTGTGTGTGTGTCGTCTCTCTGTGTGTGTCGTTTCTGTGTGTTTGTCCTCTCTGCGTGTGAGTCGTCTCATTGTGTCTGTCGTCTCTGTATGTTTGTCCTCTCTGTGCGTGAGTTGGCTCTGTGTGTGTGTGTGTCGTCTCTGAGCGTGTGTCGTCTCTTTGTATTTGAAATTATTTTCTACAATAGCGTAACTATCATGTGACTTGGTACTTTGAAATTATTTTCTACAATAGCGTAACTATCATGTGAATAGGTACTTTGAAATTATTTTCTAAAATAGCGTAACCATCATGTGACTTGGTACTTTGAAATTATTTTCTATATTAGCGTAACTATCATGTGACTTGGTACTTTGAAATTATTTTCTATATTAGTGTAACTATCATTTGATTTGGTCCTTTGAAATTATTTTATACAATAGCGTAATTATCATGTGACATGGCATTTAGAAATTATTTTCTATAGTAGCGAAACTATCATGTGACTTGGTGCTTTGAAATTATTTTCTATAATAGCGTAACTATCATGTGACTTGGTACTTTGAAATTATTTTATACAATAGCGTAACTATCAGGTGACATGGTACTTTGAAATTATTTTATAAAATAGTGTAACTTTCATGTGACTTTGTACTTTGAAATTATTTTCTATAATAGCGTAACTATCATGTGACTTGGTACTTTGAAATTATTTTCTATAATAGCGTAACTATCATGTGACTTGGTACTTTGAAATTATTTTCTACAATAGCGTAACTATCATGTGACTTGGTACTTTGAAATTATTTTATACAATAGCGTAACTATCATGTGTCATGGTACTTTGAAATTATTTTATACAATAGCGTAACATACATGTGACATTGTACTTTGAAAACATTTTATACTATATTTTACAGGTAAAGTGACTTTTTTCTTTTAAATTATTTTATACAATAGAGTAACTATCATGTGACTTGGTAATTTAAATTTAATTTCTATAAAAGCGTAAATATCCTTTGACATGGTGCTTTGAAATTATTTTCTACAGAAACGTAACTATCAAGTGAATTTGTAATTTTAAATTATTTTCTATAATAGCATAACTATCATGTGACTTGGTACTTTGAAATTATTTTCTACAATAGCGTAACTATCATGTGACTTGGTACTTTGAAATTATTTTTTATAATAGCGTAACTATCATGTGACTTGGTACTTTGAAATTATTTTCTATAATAGCGTAACTATCATGAGACTTCTTACCTTGAAATTATTTTCTAGAATAACTATCATGTGACTTGGTACTTTGAAATTATTTTCTACAATAGCGTAACTATCATGTGACTTGGTACTTTGTAATTATTTTATACAATAGCGTAACTATCATGTGACTTGGTGCTTTGAAATTATTTTCTACAATAGCGTAACTTTCATGTGACTTGGTACTTTGAAATTATTTTCTACAATAGCGTAACTATCATGTGACTTGTTACTTTGAAATTATTTTCTACAATAGCGTAACTTTAATGTCACATTGCTCATTGAAAGTCTTTTAAACTAAAGCTTAACTATCTTTTTACTAGGTACTCTGAAATTATTTTATACAATAGCGTAACTATCATGTGAATTGGTACTTTGAAATGATTTTATATAAAATTATTTCTATAATGTTACTTGGTAATTTTAACTTATTTTCTACAATAGCGTAACTATCATGTGACTTGGTACTTTGAAATTATTTTCTACAATAGCGTAACTATCATGTGTCTTGGTACTTTGAAATTATTTTATACAATAGCGTAACTATCATATGACTTGGTACTTTGAAATTATTTTCTACAATAATGTAACTTTCATGTGACTTGGTACTTTGAAATTATTTTCTACAATAGCGTAACTATCATGTGACTTGGTACTTTGATATTATTTTATACAATAGCGTAACTATCATGTGACTTGGTACTTTGAAATTATTTTCTACATTATCGTAACTATCATGTGACTTGGTACTTTGAAATTATTTTTTACAATAGCGTAAATATCATGTGACATGGTACTTTGTAATTATGTTCTACAATAGCGTAACTATCATGTGACTTGGCACTTTGAAATTATTTTCTATAATAGCGTAACTATCATGTGAATTGGTACTTTGAAATTATTTTCTACAATAGCGTAACTATTATGTGACTTGGTACTTTGAAATTATATTCTACAATAGCGAAACTATCATGTGACTTGGTACTTTAAAATTATTTTTTACAATAGCGTAACTATCATGTGACTTGGTACTTTGAAATTATTTTTTATAATAGCGTAACTATCATGTGACTTGGTACTTTGAAATTATTTTCTATAATAGCGTAACTATCATGAGACTTCTTACCTTGAAATTATTTTCTACAATAACTATCATGTGACTTGGTACTTTGAAATTATTTTCTACAATAGCGTAACTATCATGTGACTTGGTACTTTGAAATTATTTTATACAATAGCGTAACTATCATGTGACATGGTTCTTTGAAATTATTTTATACAATAGCGTAACTATCATGTGAAATGGTACTTTGAAATTATTTTCTACAATAGCGTAACTATCATGTGACATGGTACTTTGAAATTATTTTCTATAATAGCGTAACTATCATGTCACTTGGTACTTTGAAATTATTTTCTATAATAGCGTAACTATCATGTGACTTGGTACTCACAACACCCCCCCTCCACTATCACACTATAAGTACTCTAAGACACCCCGCTCCCATCACTCCACCACTTATGTATTATATGGAACACATTGAAGAAGTAAAGCTATCCGTTATTACAATTCTTTTCTTGTTATCTACACCCCTTTAGTATCAACTTCTTCGTATAGTATAACGTTAAACTATTTTAAATTGACAACACTGTCCAAACATCACTTGTGTATTATACAGTACACAATCAACCCATCTCCCTCCAAAATACTTTTCAGCCATTTCTTGTTAAATTTTTTTATTTCTTAACTATTTTAAATTAACAACACATCGAAGTATATTTTAAATTGACAACACTGTCCAAACATCACTTGTGTATTATACAGAACACAATCAATCCATCCCCCCCCAAAACACTTTTCAGGCATTTCTTGTTAAATTTTTTTTATTTCTTAACTATTTTAAATTGACAACACATCAAAGTATATTTTAAATTGACAACACTGTCCAAACATCACTTGTGTATTATACAGTACACGATCAACCCATCTCCCCCCAAAACACTTTTCAGCCATGTCTTGTTAAATTTTTTTGTTTCTTAACTATTTTAATTTGACAACACATCGAAGTATATTTTAAATTGACAACACTGTCCAAACATCACTTGTGTATTATACAGTACACAATCAACCCGTCTCCCCCCAAAACACTTTTCAGGCATTTCTTGTTAATTTTTTTATTTCTTAACTATTTTAAATTGACAACACTGTCCAAACATCACTTGTGTATTATACAGTACACAATCATCCCCTGTCCCCCAAAACACTTTTCAGCCATTTCTTGTTAATTTTTTTTTATTTCTAAACTATTGTTGGCTAAAGGCAATTCTCAAAAACAAATCAGAAACCGCTCTTGATAGCACAGACTTCAAAAATGAAACTGTGGATATTACACGTGTGATTGACAGCTTTCCCTACAAAAGCATTCCTTAATACGCAATTTGACAATCTCTAGTTTTCGATTTAAAAAAAAAACAGCGGGGAATCCCCGCTCGTATTTGCTAATCACTTTAACCCTTTAAAAAAAATCGAAGTATATTTTAAATTGACAACACTGTCCAAACATCACTTGTGTATTATACAGTACACAATCAACCCATCTTCCCCCCCCCCCAAAAAAAAAACACTTTTCAGCCATTTCTTGTTAAATTTTTTATTTCAACTTATCCAGACGGGGTTTTTGCTAGCAGCTCCGCCCACCATACAGCACTATAAGTACTCTAAGAGATCCTTCTGCCATCACCTCACCACTTATGTATTATATGGAACACATCGAAGAAGTAAAGCTATCCGTTATTACAATTCTTTTCTTGTCATCTACAACCACCTTTAAATAAAAATGTGCACGTGAAGTCACGATGTACATTCTTATGAAATTCTTTTTCTTGTAGGCGTGAATGTACGCTTGAATGTACGCTTGAAAGTGCCTATACTTTTGACCATATTCATGTAGGCGTGAATGTAGGTGTGAAAGTGTGCATGGTCTTGTAGGTTTGACCATATTCTTGTAGGCGTGAATGTAGGTTTGAAAGTGTGCATCGTCTTGTAGGTTTTCAATCTATAACACTTTTGACCATATTCTTGTAGGCGTGAATGTAGGTGTGAAAGTGTGCATGGTCTTGTAGGTTTTCTTGTAGGTTTTCAATCTATTACACTTTTGACCATATTCTTGTAGGCGTGAATGTAGGTTTCAAAGTGTGCATGGTCTTGTAGGTTTTCTTGTAGGTTCCGTGGTGCCTATTAGCACACTACTAGTATAACATAAGAGACCCACTATCATACTTCCAATTTCCAGAAAACATAAACACCACAAAAGCGATTTGACACAAATCACATTATGGTTAGATAACAGCTTCTTCTAAGAATTCAACTCAAAAGTTTACAGTTTGGCAAAATTAAATATCAAAATTGGTATAGGGGAACCCGGCCCACGTCTAGCCAAAGCAAACAGTTTCAATATAAAAACCTATGGGGCTTCTGGTTGATTATAAAAGCTCTGACCGCTGGCAGTGTATGTTCTTAAAATGTCTGACCTTAATTAATACTTTTATCAAAAATTTCAGATTGGATCAGGTTTACTCGCGTTGTAAACTCACATTGTATTCTCCTATTCTTTGGCTGTTTTTGGCAGTTTCCGAGACGTGCCATCTTCACCAGTTTGCTGCTAGTATTTTTTCATCCTGTGGGATAGTGAACTCCCATGTTCGGCCACAATACCCAGGGTAAATTCGGCATGCCGTACCAAGGTGTCCAAAGGTGGGCTATGCTTGTAAAAGCTGTGTAAACAGCATATTTAAAGGTTAAAGACAAGCTTAATACCCAAAACTGTGTTATTTCTGGCGTTGTTTAATCCTGTCAGAACAGTAGGTGAACTGAAGTTCTTTTTTTCTGTTAAATTTCATTCAAGATAAAATGATTAAAAGTAAAACAGAAGAGAAAAGAAAGAAAGTCTTATTCTACAAGAAGTCAGTTGGATTCTCTGGAAGTTCCATGGGTGTCCCTAGAGGAACGCTGCAAGACTACATAAAAAAAAAGTTGAGAAGCAGAATATCCCTCTAAAAAGTCTGGACCTGAACTTCCTTACACCCTGTTACAACCCATGATCAATATTAACAGAGGAACAAGCGAAAAGACTAAAAACTTACTTGAAAACGATAGCTTATATGCTTTCAACTGTATTCCCCTAGAAGCGTGTAAATTTGCATACACTTATGCCATTATTAAGAGCATAAAAGTACCGGATATAGGAACTGCAAAGGTAATGGAAACAGTGGAGGAATTACAGGTAAAGATTGGTACCGTGGTTTTATGGGTTGACTTAAAACTCTATCAGTAATAACGCCAATAAGTACAATCCTATGACGGACAACTGCTTTCAACTGTCACAGTGTAGGATTGAGGCCTATATAAACACATGTTCAGACCACAAGACATTGGAAGTTTTGACGATTCAGGTCTGAAAAAATCCACAAGCCTGGTAAAATCATTGCACAGCGAGGCCAGAAGTAAATAGGGAAGGTCACGTCAGCAAAAAGAGATCAGTTGACCAAGATTTGTGCTGGTGTTAATATGTTGGGAACACAGTCCCTCCTCTACTTATTTCCCCACAAAAACAGTGTCCGAAAATGTTACTCAGGGGAGCTTTACCAGGAACCATCATGATCAGCTCAGAAAATACTTCTGGCTGGATGACTGTCCCTCATTCTTTGCTTTACTTGCAGCATTTTATCAAACAACTCAAACCCAAAAAATCAACAGGAAAAAAATATGAAAAACTCAGAAGTGCCCTATGAAATAATGCATTACTACTAGGATAAAAGCTGTATCTACCAAAAAGCCTTAGTCCTGGAACGGAAGAAAGTCAGACAAGTGAAAAGACTAAAAAGCAAAAGACATGTCTCTGGCAACAAGAGTTACAGTTAGAGTGACGATTCTGACATAGATGATCCTGTATACAACAACTCTTCAGACCCCAGCATAGACATTGAAGACAAGCCCCCTACCAGCAACTTTTAATTTGACACTGTGAAAATCAAGGCTGGTTATTACATTCTGATTGAGCTGAAGAGCAAGAAAGGGAATTCTGTTCACAATGTTATCATTATCAAAAGTAGCAACTGAAGAACTTAAGGTCCTCTTTTCGAAGAAGACTGAAGCAAGAGACTTTGCGCTAACTGACGAGATGAATAGTGTCTTAAAGACAGAAGTTGAAATAAAACTGCCACAACTGAAAGGTAGAACACCAAGATTAGCGGGGCGATTTACTTTTGGTGTTGATCAGTCAATGTATAATTTGAAATTAATACTCTTTATTTTTTTTTAAACCTTAATGAAATTCATTTTGTAGTTTTTTGTGCTGACCATATTCTTTCTTAATTTAATAGCCGAAAAACAAGCTTTAATGTTCCCCTGGTCACTTTTCTTTTTCTTTTGTCCTGTGGCCAAACGTAAGGCAGAGACGACCGAACCAGTGCCGGAATGGCCCAGGCTTGGTACTCTTGACCACTTGGATAGAGAGGCATCCAGGTGGAAAAATGGTGGAGTATTTCTAATTGTTTTTTTTCAAGGATGGTATTGAATGAGTTACTTTTGCTTTGACATGCTCAGCAACTTCTTATCGCTTGAATCAATTCATGGAGAATTAAATAAGTCAAAATCAGCCGATCGTGGGCCAGTCTCCTATCGATATTTCGGACTGAAACTCAATATTGAAGATTGAAACGTAAATGTTGGTATTGCAAACGATATTTGGAAATTTCTGTTTATTTCCAGCTTTTTTAACCATCTACCAGGTAACATCCAACAAAAAATTCCAACATACGAAAAGTTCTCGCTAATATCTATCGTAAATTTGAAGTTCTAGTGGGGCAGCTGCCCCCCTGGCCCCCTTCCCTGCGCCCATGTATATATTCTCTAGACAATTCAATTTTGGTGAAAATTTACCCCGAACAATTGCCCTTAACATCTCCACGTGTAAGATTGAGTCAAAGAGAAAGCAAGACATAAGAAGAATTTCGTATAGGAATTCCGGCAAATTCCCCTCAGTTTAATGTTTCCCCTGAAATATTCACACCCTGAAAACTTCCATCCCTATGGAAAGTTCTGCCCGTGGAAAAATCCCCCCCCCCCCGTAGAAAATTCGTTCCCTCCCGCTGAAAATTGTATCTATACTTCCCAATAACAAATGCTATATGTAAATAATGAGCAAATCTTATAACTTTAAGACCTTTTTCAAGTGGCTGTGAGGGTCATGATATCTCCAAAGGCTTTTCAACTATGCTGAACAAAATGGATATCTCAAAATTTTGATCAGATGATTTTGAGGGATAAGGGGCATGGGAGGGGGCCTAGTTGCCCTCGAATTTTTTTGGTCACTTAAAAAGGGCACTAGAACTTTAAATTTCCGTTTTAATGAACCCTCTTTCGATATTATAAGACCACTGGGTCGATACGATCACCCCTGGGGAAAAAAACGATAAAAAAACAAATAAACACACATTTCTTCTTGCAAAAAATACAAAACTCCACGTTTTTGAAGATAGGAGCTTGAAACCTCTAAAGTAGGGTTCTCTAATATGCTGAATCTGATGGTGTCATTTTCATTAAGATTATGTGACTGTTAGGAGGTGTTTCTTCCTTTTTTAAAAATCAGGTAAATTTTCTGAGGCTCGTAGCCTTTGATAGGTAAGACTAAACCTAATGAAACGTATATATTTGAAATCAGCAACATAAGCAAATTTTTTGGATATATATATTGGTACAAAAATTCCGTTATTAGAGCTGCGGTTACTATTGAGCCGGGTCACTCCTTACTTACAGCTCGTTTCAACGAGCTGTTTCAAAATAGGTTTAATGTAACTAAATAATGTTGAAACTTCGAGGATCTTGGATTTTAGTAGGAGGACTGTGATAGAGCAGTCATGCTTATTCCACTTCTTGGGTGATTTTCATCTTCTTAGAAAAATGTCATAACCCTTTAAACCCAAGGATATGGTAGCTCTACCCAGATACTATCTCCAGTTCTGTATGTAGAATAAGAAAGATCCCACCGGTTCTTTTTACTCTGAGCGTAAACAGTTTTTAATCCCTGTTCTAAATTGAACTTCTCTTTATTTTGATCTTTACTTTTTTACTGAAACGTAATTTACACTGCCTGGAAAATATTTTCGTCGAAAATTTGAATCTTATCATAACAAATTTGTTCTAAAGTGATTTTGTTCTCACACAAACATAACTGTACGTTATAGAGTGAATTAGTCCCGTACCTTCAGGATCCTAAATCTAAAATGCTACTCTTCTGGGCTTGATCCACTTTAAATCTATGTTCTTCACATGAAGAGCCCAATAAGAGTTTCTCCACAGGTAAAGTTAAGAGTTTCATAGCCCAGGTGATTCTTCCCTACAGAAAATAATTTTCTTTATTCTAGTTCCGTTAAAGAAAATTCGAAAAAGTCGACGTAATTTTGATATGAAATCCATGTACGACAGATTTGTAGGTTTAATCAGTATCCTTGAACTAACAATGATACAAGTGGTTACGCTGAAAAGCATACTTTTTACATATAAATAATATACTTTTTTCGTGGTAAATACCACGAATATATATATATATATATATATATATATATATATATATATATATATATATATATATATATATATATATATATATCCACCTAACCCACTTCTATTGTGTAGCTTTGCACTTGCCTATTATGAATTCTTTCTTTAATTTCTTAAAAATGACAAACAGTAAAAATAAAACGTTAAAGACAAAACTTATTCCTTATTACCGAATCCTATTATGGATGTAATCTTTTGCTGCTTATTACTTATCTATTTTGATGTTGTTTGTCTCACCTGGACGTTACAAACAAGCAGGTGTTAATATACAAAAGAAAATTAGATGCTTGATAAGTTCTTCTGCCCTTACTTTAATCTAGTATTTTCTTTTAATTTTCTTTTTATTCTTTTTTTTTTTTATTGCCCTCTGTCATTTCTATTGTCACCTATGTTCAAGATAAGGAGATTACATACATTAAATTACCCATCTCAGTTCTTTTGGGGATTTATAGTCCCCTAAATGCTAATTTTTCCGTCTTCCCAAGTTCCTAAATATCCATGCAATTTCTTCCTGGGAATGGCGATGAAATATTGTTATTAGTTTCCAAAAATAGTCCTAAAACTGTTCCACTCGTGATTCAAACATTTAAGCTTCTTGCTAAATTTCCCAGGAAAAATTCGCCCAAACTTATAGTTTAAATTATATTTTAAATGAAATGAACCATAAATTTCAGCTTGAAAAAACTTGGATCTATCTGAAATGAACACACTAATACCCAACACTCAAGGGCGCCCGCAAAAAAAATTTCAAGGAGGGGGGCCAGAAGGACATTGGTGGGCTGGGGACCAGGGAATATATTTTAGGATAATTTTCTTAGGAATAAACTTAATTTTACACACATTTAGAAAAAAATTTCAAATAAAAAGAGCAAATAACTTTACATGCAAAATGAAACAAACCTCGATAAATTTTAAACAACGAGGATTCCTGGCAAAGGGATCACTCCAATTAATCGATAATATATTCAGTTATTATACATTTAATCTTAAAAGAAAATCAAGGCTCGAAGGAAATTAAAGAAATTTTTGTTGCTTCCGAAGAATAAAGCAGATGTAGACTTGTCTTTATGCAATTTCATAAGTCTTAGAATAGGTTACAAAAAGAGTAAAGGTGCTAAAAAATTATCCTGCCTGCATACATACATTGTTTTGATTTATTAATTAAAAAAACTTTTTCTACAAAATAAGTTTTTCAAAGAAAAGTAAAGAACTCCATTAAACAAAAAAAGAACAAAAATAAAATCAAATAATCTACCAAGCGCAAAACTACCACAAATCAGCATCGATAAATAAATGAAACCCAAACGAACAGAATTTCAAACAGTTCATGGTAACGAACTGTAAGTAAGGAGCGACCCAGCTCAATGGTAACCGAAACTCTAAAAAACGGAATTTTGATACCAATAGATACATCAAAAGAATCAGATTTTAATTTTGATTTCAAAAATACAAGTTTCATTAAGTTGAATCTTACCCAGCAAAAGTTACGCGCCTGAGAAAATTTGGCTGATTTTCAAAAAGGGGGAAAGACCCCCTAAAAGTCATAGAACCTTAAAAAAAATCACACCATCATATTCAGCGTATCAGAGAACCCTACTGTAGAGGTTTCAAGCTCCTATCTACAAAAATGTGGAATTTTGCATTTTTTTTGCCAGAAGAAAGATCACGGATGCGTGTTTATTTGTTTTTTTGTTTTTTGTTTGTTTTTTTCCCAGGGGTGATCGTGTTGACCCAATGGTCCTAGAATATCGTCGAAGGGCTCATTTGAACGGAAATTAAAAGTTCTAGTGCCCTTTTAAAGTGACCGAAAAAAATGGAGGGCAACTAGGTCTCCTCCCAATCGACCCAATGGTCCTAGAATATCGTGGGAGGGCTCATTTGAACGGAAATTAAAAGTTCTAGTGCCCTTTTAAAATGACCGAAAAAAATGGAGGGCAACTAGGCCTCCTCCCACGCTCATTTTTTCCCAAAATCACCGGATCAAAATTTTGAGATAGCCATTTTGTTCAGCATGGTCGAAAATATTACAAATATGTCTTTTAGGATGACTTAATCCCTCGAAGCCCCAGGGGGGAGGGCTGAAAGTTATAAACTTTACCCAATGTTAACATATAGTATTGGTTATTGGGAAGTATACCGACGTTTTCAGGGGGAATTTTTTCTAGTAGTGGGGCGTGGGATTGGGTCGGGGGTTATATGGGAGGATCTTTTCATGAAGGAAGTTTTCCTGAGGGAAGGGACATTGCTATGAAGGGGGCGCCGGATTTCCCAGCATTATTTAAAAAAAGATCAGAAATAAATTATAAAAAAAATAAGTTTTCCAACTGAAAATAAGGAGTAACATCAAAACTTAAAACGAACAGAAAGTATTACGTGTATGATTGGGTTAACCCCCTAGTCAATATCTCGCTCTTTAAGCCAAGGATATTTTAGTACTTTCATAAGAGGTATTTATTCTAATTAACGGCATTTGTGATTAAGGGGTCATTTTTAAAGAATTGGAACAAAATTCAAACTTTCAAACAGTTCGTGGTAACGAACTGTAAGTAAGGAGCGACCCGGCTCAATGGTAACCGAAACTCTAGAAAACGGTATTTTGATACAAATAGATACACCAAAAGAATTAGATTTTAATGCTGATTTCAAATATATAAGTTTCATCAAGTTTAGTCTTACCCCACAAAAGTTAAGCGCCTGAGAAAATATCGCTGATTTTCGAAAAAAGGGGGAAAGACCCCCTAAAAGCTATAAAACCTTAATGAAAATCACACTATCATATTCTGCGTATCAGAGAATCCTACTGGAGAGGTTTCAAGCTCCTATCTGCAAAAATGTGGAATTTTCCATTTTTTGCCAGAAGAAAGATCACGGATGCGTGTTTATTTTATTTTATTTTAGTTTTTGTTGTTTTTTTCCCCAGGGGTGATCGTATCAACTCAGTGGTCCTAGAATATCGCGGGACGGCTCATTTGAATGTAAATTAAGAATTTTAGCGCCATTTTTAAGCGAAGCAAAAGTTGAGTGCAAATAGTCTCCCTGCCACACGATTTGTTTCCCCAAAGTAACCTAGTCAAAATTTTTAGAGTGCCATATTGCTTAGCATGGTCGAAAGTATGTTAAATTAGTCTTTAAAATGACTTAATCCCTTGAATCCCCCAGGAGGAGGGCTGAAAGTTATGAACTTTACCCAATGTTAACATATAGTATTGCTTATTGGGACCCAGCTCAATGGTAACCGAAACTCTAGAAAACAGTATTTTGATACAAATAGATACATCAAAAGAATCGGATTTTAATGCTGATTTCAAATATATAAATTTCATCAAGTTTAATCCTACCCATCGAAAGTTACGTGCCTGAGAAAATTTGGCTGATTTTCGAAAAAAGGGGGAAAGACCCCCTAAAAGTTATAGAACCTTAACAGAAATCACATCATCATATTCAGCGTATCAGAGTACCCTACTGTAGAGGTTTCAAGCTCTTATCTACAAAAAAGTGCAAATTTGTATTTTTTGCCAGAAGAAAGATCACGGGTGCGTGGTTATTTGTTTTTTTTTTGTTTTTTTGTTTTTTTCCAGGGGTGATCGTATCGACCCAGTGGTCCTAGAATATCGTGGGAGGGCTCAATGGAATGTAAATTAAAAGTTCTAGTAACCTTTTTAAGTGACCAAAAAATGGAGGGCAACTAGGCCCCCTCCCACGCTCATTTTTTTTCCAAAGTCACCCGATCGAAATTTTGAGATGACCATTTTGTTCAGCATGCTCGAAAATATTATAGGAATGTCTTTTAGGATGACTTAATCCCCCAAAGTCCCCGGAGGAAGGGCTGAAAGTTATGAACTTTACCCAATGTTAACATATAGTATTGGTTATTGGGAAGTATACAGACGTTTTCAGGGGAGATTTTTCCTGGTAGTGGGGGGGTGGGGGTGGGACGGGGGTTAAGTGGGAGGATCTTTCCATGAAGGAAGTTTTCATGGGGGAAGGGAAATTGGTATGAAGGGGACGCCGTACTTCCCAGCATTATTTAAAAAAGATCAGAAATTAAATATGAAAAAACAAGTTTTTCAACTGCAACAGCAGCAACATCAAAACTTTAAACGAACAGAAAATATTACATATATGATTGGGTTCACCCCCTAGTCAATACCTCGGTCTTTAAGCCAAAGATTTTTTAGTACTTTCATAAGAGCTATTTATTCTAATGAACGGCCTTTGTGATTAAGCGGTCATTTTTAAAGAATTAGAACAAAATTCGAACTTTCGCTTAAAGAGCAAGGTATTAACTAAGGGGTGAACCCCCTAATATACGTATTAAAAATATATGAATATAGAAGTTCATTACGTAAGTTCATTCGTAAGTTACGTATATTTATTACTAATAAAAACGTTCGTAAATAAAATTGAACAAGTTTCGAGATAGCCATTTAACCAAATAAAAGTAAATTAATATGCAAACTTTGTTTTAATTATTCATATACGGTGAGCCAAGATCAAAACCTGCATTTTTTCAAAAATGTTCAAAAATTAAATAAAAAAAACAAGTTTTTTAACTGAAAGTAAGGAGCGACATTAAAACTTAAACCAAACAGAAATTATTCCGTACATGAATGGGGCTGTCCCCTCCTCAACGCCTCGCTCTTTACGCTAAAGTTTGACTTTCTCACAACTCTATTTTTTTTAAACAATGAAAAACTTTAGCTTAAAGAGCGAGCCGTTTAGGAGGGGACAGCCTCTTTTATATACGGAATAATTTCTGTTCGTTTTAAGTTTTAATGTCGCTCCTTAATTTCAGTAAAAAAAAATTGTTTTTTTTATTTAATAGCTTAAAGAGCGAGGTATTGACTTGGGGGCGAGCCCCCTAATATACGTATTAAAAATATATGAACATAGAAGTTCGTTACGTAAGTTAATTCGTAAGTTACGCATATTTATTACTAATAAAAACGTTCGTAAATAAAATTAAACAAGTTTCGAAAAAGCCATTTAACCAAATAAAAGTAGAATTAATATGCAAATTTTGTTTTAATTATTCGGCCTTTGTGATTAAGGGGTCATTTTTAAAGAATTGGAACAAAATTCGAACTTAAGCTTAAAGAGCAATGTATTGACTAGGGGGTGAACCCCCTAATATACGAATTAAAAATATATCAATATAGATGTTCGATACGTAAGTTAATTCGTGAGTTACGTATATTTATTACTAATAAAAACGTTCGTAAATAAAATGGGTTTCGAGAAAGCCATTTAACCAAATAAAAGTAAAATTAATATGCAAATTTTGTTTGAATTATTCATGTACGGTGAGCCAAAATCAAAACCTGCATTAATTCAAAAACTTTAAAAATTAAATAAAAAAACCAGTTTTTTTAACTGAAAGTAAGGAAAATTTAAAACGAACAGAAATTATTCCGTACATGAATGGGGCTGTCCCCTCCTCAACGCCTCGCTCTTTACGCCAAAGTTTAACTTTCTGATAAATCAATTTTTTTTAAACAATTAAATTTTGTTTTAATTTCAAATTTTGTCTTAATTAACTTTAACGAAAATGACACCATCAGATTCAGCTTATCAAAGAACAATAATTAAGAAGTTTCAAACTCCTATCTGCAAAAATGTGGAATTTGGCATTTTTAATTAACTTTAACGAAAATCACACCATCACATTCAGTTTATCAGAGAACCCTGTTAAAGAAGTTTCACGCTCCTATCTGCAAAAATTTGGAATTTAGATTTTTTGCTCGAAAAAAGATCACGATGCGTGTTTTTTTTTTCAGGGGTAATCGTTTTGACCCATTGGTCATAGAATGTTGTAAGACGGTTCAATCAAACGGAAACCAAAAGTTCTAGTGCCCTTTTTAACTGACCAAAATACTGGAGGGCAGCTAGACCCCCTCCCACGCTCATTTTTTCCCAAAGTCACTTGATCGAAATTTTGAGATATCCATTTGGTTCAGCATAGTCGAAAAATGTAAAAACTATGTCTCTAAGGATAACTTAACCCCCCCCCCCCAGTCCCAAAGGAAAGGGCTGCAAGTTTCGAACTTTACCCATTGTTTGAATATAGTGTAGGTTAGTACGAAACACACATATATTTTCCGGGGGATTTTTTCTGGTATGGGGGGGGCTGGGGGAGGGGTTTACATGGGAGGATCTTTCCATAGAGGAATTTTGCATGGGGAAGGGAATTTTTCATGAAGGGGGTACCGAATTTTCCAGCATTATTTAAAAAACGATCAGAAATTAAATTAAAAAAAAACATTTCTGCAACTGAAAGTAAGGAAGAACATGAAAAACTTATACTAACAGAAATTATTGCATATATTAGGGGGTTTCCCCTGTTGTCAATTAAACAAAAAAAAACAATTTTTTTTTAAATGAAAGTAAGGAGCGACATTAAAACTTAAAACGAACAGAAATTATTCTGTATATGATAGGGGCTGTCCCCTCCTCAACGCCTCGCTCTTTACGCTAAAGTTTTTTATTGTTTTAAAAAAAATAGAGTTTTGAGAAAGTCAAACTTTAGCGTAAAGAGCGAGGCGTTGAGGAGGGGACAGCCCCTTTCATATACAGAATAATTTCTGTTCGTTTTAAGTTTTAATGTCGCTCCTTACTTTCAGTTAAAAAAACTTGTTTTTTTTATTTAATTTTTGAACGTTTTTGAATAAATGTAGGTTTTGATCTTGGCTTACAGTACATGAATAATTAAAACAAAATTTTCATATTAATTTACTTTTATTTGGTTAAATGGCCTTCTCGAAACTTGTTTCATTTTATTTACGAACGTTTTTATTAGTAATAAATATACGTAACTTACGAATTAACTTAAGTATCGAACTTCTATATTCATATATTTTTAATACGTATATTAGGGGGTTCGCCCCCTAGTCAATACCTTGCTCTTTAAGCGAAAGTTCGAATTTTGTTCCAATTCTTTAAAAATGATCGCTTAATCACAAAGGCCGTTAATTATAATAAATAGCTCTTATGAAAGTACTAAAAAATCTCTGGCTTAAAGAGTGAGGTATTGACTAGGGGGTGAGCCCAATCATATATGTAATATTTTCTGTTCGTTTACGGTTTTGATGTTGCTGCTGTTGCAGTTGAAAAACTTGTTTTTTATATTTAATTTCTGATCTTTTTTTAAATAATGCTGGGAAGTCCGGCGTCCCCTTCATAGCAATGTCCCTTCCCCCATGAAAACATCCTTCATGGAAAGATCCTCCTACATAACCCCCGACCCCAGGTACGTACGCAGGAATTTGGTTCGGGGGGGGGGTGAATTTGTTTGGGGGGGGCCAAATCCTTCAAACCCGTTATTCTGTGAGAAAAATCAGAAAATTATGGGGAAATTAAAAAATCGTGAGATTTCGGGGGGGGGCAGCCGGGCCCGGAGCCCCCCCCTTTGTACGTCCCCGCCCGACCCCCCCCCCCCCACTACCAGGAAAAATCCCTCCTGAAAACGTCCGTACTGTATACTTCCCAATAACCAATACTATATGTTAACATAAGTAGAATGGCCTTATTGACTCGTGTCACCCACCCCTGCTGCCATCTACAATTTATTTTAATGCTGACGGGACATAATTTATTCAAGGATTATCGATCGAGTCTAATGTGGGTGTGTCAAGGTCAATCGATCTGTTGTTGTTTGGCCACGTGCGAATGACATGAGGGATAATTTACATAATCGCTGGGGGAATTACGGAGTCTCGAGCATGGGGATGACGGGACATAATTTATTCAATGATTATAGATCGAGTCTAATGTGGGTGTGTCAAGGTCAATCGATCTGTTGTTGTTGTTGTTTGGTCACGTGCGAATGACATGAGGGGTGATTTACATAATCGATGGGGGAATTATTGATTCACGAGCATAGCACCTGTGAACTTGATTTACATAATCGCTAGGGGAAATTATTGATTCACGAAGGGGAGAATTAGAAAACATTAAGGCTTCTTTAATCTTAGGTCTGAGGAAGGGGGAATTAAGAAACAAACATGGCTTCATTGTTGTTTGGTTAGCTTAACCTGAGAAATAGCACCTGTGAACTTGATTTACATAATCGCTAGGGGAAATTATTGATTCACGAAGGGGAGAATTAAGAAAAATTAAGGCTTCTTTAATCTTAGGACTGAGGGATAAACATTCTTTAGGACAGAGAGAAAAATTAATATTCTATTTTTAAATAGGGCTTCATTGATCTTTAGTGTCAGGAATTATAATTAACATCACATGTTATCTTGGAATTATGCGGGAGTCTAAAGAGATAGAAATTCTATTTTTAAATACGGCTTCACGGAGCTTTAAGTCGGAGAGATAAATTGATATTCTAACGAAACCCTAATAGTTTAGCTAGGAAAATTTATGAGATGAAGAGATTAACGTAGGAAAGGGTTTCCTAGAAATTTGAAATGCGTTAGCGCAGAGATGCCAAACAAAAGAAACACGCTGAAATTACGTTTATGGATTATTTGGGTGAAACCGTTTTATCTATTTTATGGGATTATTTTGGCGAAACAGTTTGAGCCATTTGAAAGAAGATTTTAAGAAAGGTTTTAGAAGAGAATTTGAGGGTGAAACTCTGTGGTCGTTATAATACACAAGTTTCATTTGAACAGTGTTGTGAGGTCCCCTACCCCCACCCCCAACGGTTCCCATCCCCCCCCCCAACCCCGAAGGAAGCCCCCGGTACTCAAAGGTCCCCCAAGCTCCCAAAGAGCCCCATCCCCCCAAACGCCCTCCTCAGACCCTCACAGACCCTCCTCTGGTCCTCACCGGGCCCCCGGACCCCCAAAGGGCCCCCGGACCACAGAGGCCCTCCCCCAAGGACGCCATGGGACCCCGCGTGCCCCACCCGCCCCCGGTGCACCCCCCGGCCCCCCCAGACCCCCCAAGGACACACCCGGGCTCCCCAAAGGCCCATCGAGCTCCCAATGGACCAACGGGGTCCCAAAGGCCCTACACCGGCCCCAATGGTCTCCCAAGGTCCCATAGAGCCCCCGCCCCCCCCCCGCCCTCCGCCGCCCCGCAAAGGCCAGCCCCGGGCCCCCCCCCCCAAAGGCCCATTGAGCTCCCAAAGGACCAACGGGTCCCAAAGGCCCTCCACCGGTCCCCAAATGTCCCCCAGGCACCCAAAGGCCCTCCCTGTGCCACCAAGGCCCCCCCAGCTCCCAAAGGACCACCGGCGCCCCCAAAGGCCCACCCAGACCCCCAAAGGACACCCCCGGGCCCCCCAAAGGCCCAACGAGCTCCCAAAGGACCAACGGTCCCCCAAAGGCCCGCCCCCCGCCCCCAAATGTCCCTCCGGACCCCCAAAGGCCCTCCCTGTGCCCCAAAGGCCCACCGGTCCCCAAATGTCCCTCCGGACCCCCAAAGGCCCTCCCAGTGCCCCCCCCCCGTGCACCCGTCTTTCGTGGATGGGGGTTGTCTGAAACCTATGATTTGGGATGTGTAGTTTGCTACTTAAGGCTTTTATGAGCTAAGGTTTCATAGTATTTCCTAGGTGAATGTTGTCTGAAACCAATAGTTTGGGATGTGTAGTTTGCTATTTTTAGTCTTTAAACATAATGGGCAAATGGGAGGGTGGGAGTGGAAGGGGGACTAGTTGCCCTCCGATCAATTTCGACTATTAAAAAGGGCATCAGCCCTTTCTAAAACTTGTTTTTAGGAAAAAGTTTTTTTTTAAATTAATTTCTGTTCGTTTTTTATTGACATAATCTTTTTTATGGAAAAATAATAAATAAAAACAATATATCTGTTCGTTTTTTTTTTTAAGAATCCATAGTATGGGTTGCTATTTGTAGGCTGGAGAAACTTCTTCAGCAATTTTTAATCCTGACACAAACAGTATTTTTTAAATTAATTTCATAGCTTCTGAAGTTGATCTGAAAAAATAAAACTTAATATCAATCCCATAAGATTTTATATATGCTCTTTGACAACCTGGATACACTTACACTCTTTTTTATTTAATTAAATAGTAAGAGCTTAAGTAGTAATAGTAGCATCCAAAAGTTTCAACTTAATACCCCCAGTCGTTCTCGATATATTGCTGAGGTGTCTTATTGGCATCCATATAACACAATGATTTTTGATTTATTTTCAGAGAAACATTTAGTTCTAAAGTATAACGGACCAATGGCATAATTTTGGGGGGTTGACATGCCTAAGCCATAGCCGCTGGACCGTTCTACTATGCTGAACAAAATGGGTGTCTCAAAAGTTTGACTGGATGCGTTTGAAAAATGAAGAGGATTGAGAGAAGGGTTGCTTTTCCTCCAATCTCTTTTTATTCTTAAGAAAGACACCAAAATTTTTTAATTGAATTTTATTTTGAATTGAATTAGATCCTTTAAAAGTTTCAAAGATATTTCTAGCTGTTATAGAGTTGTGCTGCCTGTAGTATTGCTTGTATGAGTAGTGAGGGGGTTCCGGACTTAAACGCACGCCCTCCCTTTTCCCATAGGACTTCAAGCACAGACCCTCCCTTTTCCCATAGGATTTCTATAACATCCGTTTGACGTCACGACAGCCCTGGTAAGATTCCGACAACAGGGCCTGGCAAAATTTCCGGGATTCCAGGTGTTTTAGTATTTTTTTTATGTGATTAATCGGAGTGTGGTTGGGATATTTAACAAGTAGTAATAATAGGAGTTACAAGCCCCTCGCATCTGTATAATACGGTTCCAGGTATTCTATTAAAGGAAACACAGCTAGACACACCCTCACACTTTACATAAATCCATAGGAAAATAGTATAGGATATATATATATATATATATATATATATATATATATATATATATATATATATATATATATATATATATATATATATATATATATATATATATATATATATATATATATATATATATATATATATATATATATATATATATATATATATATATATATATATATATATATATATATATATATATATATATATATATATATATATATATATATATATATATATATATATATATATATATATCTGGATTTCTAGGATCAGGCCTGATCTCTAAGGTTTGGTGTAAATTCTTATGAATTTGTCCTGATTTCAAGACTATTCCATTAATTTCTACAGTTTGGTCTCGATTTGTTTTATGAATTTGTCGGGGCTTTTTATGTATTGATTAAGATTTTTGTAGAAGTTGCCCGGGCTTTTTACAGTTCGGTTATGATTTCTACGGTTTAGTCTTAATTTTTTTGGTTTGGTCTGGATTTCTAGGGATGCCCCTGATTTCTAATGATTTCATCTGGATTTCTAAGCTTTGGATACGATTTGTGTAAATTCCTTCTGAATTGTTTGCATTAACTGTGATTTCTAGAGGATTTTTCTAGATTTCTTCTGACCAGTTATGTTTTCTACAGTTTTGTCTTGTTGTCACTGGATTGATCTGTATTCTTTGGGCTTGATCCTGATTTCTTACAAATTTGTGGGGGTTGTCCATACAACACTTATGAATTTTAATAATTCTTCCAGATTTCTATGTATTGGCTATGATTTTTATGAATTCGTAAGGATTGCTATGTATTAGTCTGGATTTTTTAGAGATTGGACATAATTTTTAAAGTTTACTCTTGATTTCTACAGTTTGGTCCTGATTTCTTGGTTTGCTCTAGACTTCTAAGATCAGACCTGATATCTACAGTTTGGTCTTGATTCTTATGAATTTGTCCGGATTTCAAGAGGATGCCATCAATTTCTACAGTTTAGTCTTGATTTTTTTTATGAATTTTTCGGGTTTTCTGTGTATTGGTCATGGTTTTTAGAGGTTGACCATGATTTCTTCAGTTTGGTCTTTATCTCTACGGTTCGGTTTTGATATCTATGTTTTGGTCTAAATTTCTACAGTTTGGTCTGGAGTTCTACGGATGCCCATGATTTTTATGAATTCTTCTGGATTTCTAAGCATTGCTTACGATTTCTATGAATTCCTCCTGAATTTGTCTACATTGATTAACTATGATTTTAGGGGAGTTTTCTAGATTTCTACGAACCGGTTATATTTTCTACAGTTTCGTCTTGATGTCTCTGGATTGGCCTGGATTCATTGGGTTGATCCTGATTTTCTTTTACAAATTTGTGTTGGTGCAATTTTCGATCTTTGGGGGTGGGGAGGGGTATTCTCCCTAAGCTACCTTCGGTATCCTCCTCTGTATAGGCTTTTCAGATAAAGTTTTCACAATTTTAATTGCCTGCTTTTGTTGTACAAGTGTGACGCCAGAATGAAGGAAGAACACAGTCATAAATCTTGGATTTTAAAACGTTTTAACTTATCTTCATCTACTTAGGGGATAAGCCTTCAAAGGCAATTTGTTTAAAGAAAATTGCGTGCCTGTTTACGTGCTTGTTATTCATCATATCTAAGCGATGTTGCATTTATTGTTTGCTTGAACCTGGCTCCGTAGATCATGAGCCTTAATTGATTGCCATGGTTCCATCCATGGAACCATGGTTCCAATCTTACAAACAAGATTTTGTTTTTACTGATATGAAAGCGCGAGTCTTTACATTAAGAAAAGTTTTATCCTCAAATCCTCTAGAAACCATAAGAAAGTATGAAACAGTTTTAGATAAAATATATATATAATAGAATGTACTATAATTAAATTGAATATGAAAGTATGGTTCATTATGTTAAGAAATTTCTTATTTCTAAATGCACTAAAAAGTTTAAAAAAATCTTTGTCGAGGCTGTATCCAGGGGGGGGTTGAACACCCCCTCCTGGATACAAAATGTTGATACAGATTCCTGGATACGAACTGTTAACGAATTTTTTGTCCGACCCGTAGTCCTATGACGTACTATGATTCACCAAACTCATCTTTAACGAACTTGGTTAGAAATCTTAGAATAGGTAATAACAAGAGGGGAGCCGTGCCTCCTGGAAATTAGGAACTGTAAAGTAATTATAAGGATATCAGAGGAAAGAGAGCAGAATAGAGAAACCACTGGGAAAAAGTTTCTTGGCCACTGGCTGGCTGCCTGCCATTAAATTTTACCCCTTAATAAAGGTGATATAAGTCCTAATTTGTGATTGAGTGACCCCTTTCCAGTTTTATACAAATATTTTTTCTATAATGTTTGGATGAAGTAAAAGAAAATAAAATTCTTCATAGTAAAGAGTGGTAAGTAAATACCGATCCTAATCGGTGTTTGCTTGTCCCAGTGGCTGTGTTTGTCTGTTTTTATGTCTGAACCTATGTATTTGTAATTGTTTTTGTCTCTCTTACTTTCTTTGCATTTGTGTCTGGGTGGGTGTTTGCTTGTCCCAGGACCTGTCTTTGTCTTTCATTATGTCTGAATCTATGTATATGCATGTGTTTGTGTCTCTCTCACTCTCTTTACCTGTGTGTCTGGGTGGGTGTTTCCCTGTCCAAGGGTTGGTCTTTGTCGGTTTTTATGTCTGAACTAAAGTGTTTGTATGCGTTTTTGTCTCTCTCACTCTCTAAGCCTGTGTTTCTGGGTGGGAGGATACTCATATTACCATGCAAGACTTTGATATTGCAAGACAAGATTTTGTAATACCTATCAAGATTTGGTAGTTTCGTGTATTCAACGCTACAAATATTATTTTTCTAATAGTAAAAATCACGACTGACACATTTATATCATTCTCATTTTATACTTTTAGAATATCACATGTGATATCTTTTGGCTAAAAGTGTGTTAGATATGATTTTAAGACATGAAAAAAAAGTTGAAAAAATATATGTAAAAAAAAGTTGGGAGTTTGAGCCCTGGAAACAGGAGTGTTGGTGCCCCTGGATTAGGGGGCCTGGAAGGGGAAGGGTTGGCGCCCTAGATTTGGGGGGGGGGTCCATAGACTGAGGACTTGGGGTTCAAGCATCAGAAGAAATTGTCCAGTATGCATCTCAAATCATCGTGACATGCATATTCTCAAGTGGACGCCATAAATAATTCCCCGAAACAGATCACTGTTAACACTTACCAAAAATCCAATTGATAAATTGAATGTGCAAATAACTTATTACGATATTGTGAGGCTTAACATCAGTTGATCAATGTCCCGGAAACAATACATTGAATGTATTTCCAAAATCATAATATTTTCAATATCTTGTTGGCTCAGTCGAGTAACGTGTCGTTCTTTTACCTTCGGAAACCATTGGTCTCATATTCGATTAATACATCAAACACAAATTTCATAAAATCAATGGGAAGTTGCTTAGAAGCTAAAAAATCATGTCGTTGGATTATGTATAAGGATGTGTGGATGTTATTGTATTGATGGTGTTGTGTATTTATATATGGATGGTATTGTATGGATGGTGCTGTTTAATGATGTATGGTTGGTTATGTGTATTGATGTATGGTGTTTATTCGGATGTTTATGTGTATGGATGTATGAACGTTGTGTATTGATGTATGGTTAGTTATGTATGTTATTGTATGGATGTATGGATGTTATTGTAGGGATGTTGTTGTATATTGATGTATGGTTGTTTATGTGTGTTATTTATATGGTTGGTTATGTGTCTTGTTATATGAGAGGTTATGTCTGTTGTTGTATGAGATGATGTGTTGATATATGGGTGGTGTTGTGTGTTTTTATATGGGCGATAATGTCTGTTGTTGTATGGGATTATGTGTTGATATATGGGTGGTGTTGTATGTTGTTATATGGGTGGTTGTGTCTGTTGTTGTATGGGGGGAGGACAGGCCCGCAGGAATGATAGGCTGCTTGTATGTTAAGATAGGGTACCCGCCGGAATAGTGGGATAGGGCACCCACCGAATAGATTGACACATTGCTACTAACAATAGCTTACTAATAAAAAATAAGATAGGAACTACTAGTATTCATTTCTATGCATCAATGTTGAAGCGTTAGACGGATGTTATTGAACAATATTGATGTTTTTGAACTTGGTTATCAAACACAGATATTTTAACGTATTCAAACTCAGTGTTTGTAAAAAGTAAAGCATTTGAAAAGCAGTTCTTTCAAAGTAAAAACATTGAAAACTAATACGAAGAAAAGGCTACTGAGAAAGGCGATAAATGTAAACGTTACTGCGTAATATTGATGTTTTTATTTAATTTTGGATACCAAAAACCAAAATATATGATGGCCTTATGCTTCCTTACTATAAGAAATTAAAGCTTTTTCAAACTGAAAAACTAGATCAATACAATCACCAATGGTAAAAAAGTAAATAAATAAACGATAATAAAACACCTTATATTTTCTTTTGTTTTTCTTCTTTTTTTTCTATGAAAATGTGAAGTTTCTTGTTTACTAATAATTTGGGATGTTTAACTCCAAACTCGAAACATTTACATATTTTGAATGATCCTGAAAAGGTGATTCTTTTATTTAATGTGATAACTGTTTAGTTTCTTACTCTTTTGTTATTGATAAGGATCGGTATTTACTTACTACTCTTTGCTATGAAAGTACGGATGACAGTGCCACCGTGAAAGGGGCACCACTGCTTCCATCTATAATCGAGTCTAACGGTACAAGATCACGTGCCTCTTTCTAGGCCAATCAGAGACTTAGAATACAGATCAGAGTTTACAACATTGCCAGATAAGAGTGTGTTTGCTGGTTATATTGTTTGTTGGTTATATGGTTTGATGTTTATGTTGTTTATTGGTTATATGATTTGATGTTGTTTCATAGTTCTGTTCTGTTCTGTTTTTTGGTCAACTTAGTTTGATGTTTCTAAACCTAATGGATACAGACGGGAGTTTACATCATTGCCAGATAAGAGCGTCTAACGGGACAGGATCATTGACACTTATTTCTAGGTCAATGGATTTACGTAAGGTTTCTCTTACATCACAATTCAACCTTGAGATTTTGTTTATAATGAAAACGCTTTTTGGTTAAAGTAACATATCGTTTCACGAAACAATGGAACAAACATCGAATGCTGTAGATTTCGAAGTTTTAGCTACACAAATATATAATGTGAGTCCTGTTTAGTAAATTTTCTTTGGGTTTCCAAATAAAATCATTTTTTGTAGTCCCCCCTCCAATATGTTCAAACTCAGGGCATACCCCATCCCCCCCCAAAAAAAAAAATAAATCTTTATACCATGTTTCAAAATATACTCTTTTTCCACTACGTAAACCCCTCATCCCTCCTCCCCCCTCTCACCATTTGTTACCATTTAATTCTTTCAATTGAAGTTATTACTCAAAATTGTCTTTTCACATGCGTTTAAAGCCATCAGAACCTTCACACTTGCTATTTAAACAAAAACTGTGTGTGATTATGTCTCGAGAAGGTGATTTCGTAAACAACCTTCGCGCGTGTCAGGTTAGGAAACTAACAAAAACCAGGGTGGTAGCACCACATGGAAAGGATTAAGCTTACGGCTTCACATAATTATAGAGGGTCTGAAAAAGGGGTGAATTATTTGCAAAATTAAAAGAGATATTTTTAAGACATGGAAATTATGCAAAAGGCAGATACTAACAGCAATTTAGAGTGCACATTATTCTTATTTCTATAAAGTTTCTTTTATATTCTCAGGGGGGGGCTTGAAAAATATAGCTTTTAACTTTGATAGCATTAGGCTAGAAAGCAGTCTTTAATTTAGAGGGAGGGTTGCTAAAATTAGACCTATGTCTCTTAAACTCTAAACAAAGACATCTTTTATTAACAGAGTGGAAAAGGGTTGCTTTTGCAACCAATTATACCTTATGAGGGGAGTGTTCTATTTTCAAATGGCTTTAATGAAAGCGAATACTTCGATTATGAAGAGAAATAATGGTTTAGTTAAATCTTCAGTTTAACTAAAGTTTTACTTTCCCGGAAAGGAAGGGATGGGGTAATTTAAATGATCTTATTTTCGTATTCATAGATTTTATCTGCTCTTTAGATGACTATTAGTTTAAGAGGCTTTCATAAAAATCCTACTTTCACTAATTTCTTTTCTTCTGTAACAGGGAGTCATTATTTTATACTAAATTTTTTCTTCTTTTAAGGACAATTTTGAGTAATGTCCCACACCAGACAAGAAGGCGAGAACCACTGATAAAACCCCTGTGAGGGCATCAGTTGTCCAGTATGGCCGTTGGCCAAGACCTTCAGCTCAGTGTACCCCGCATATACAAGCCAATGACATCACTGATCCGTGCACCCCACCTATACAAGTATTGCCGGGACCTTCAGGACCAATTCCCACTATACAAGGTGAGAATGTGCCTCCTTAAATCCTCAACATGCAAGCTGCAAATGTTAATGTAATTTATAAAATGAGTTTTCCACTAATGAATTTTCTCTCAAAAGGAAATATAACGCTCTCCTTTGAGCTCTTTAATTATCGAATCATGTGTAGTACACACATCCAGCCTGCTAAAGTCTCGTGAATTAGGTTAGTGAATCCAAAAAAGGCAACATATTCCGGTCATAATTTCCAATAGTAAGTACCAAAATCTATTGCGAAATTGTATCATCATAAAAACAACCCTTTATCAGAATGAGTTGTGTACCATGACAGGAGATGGCCTGAAAGGGATAGGCTATCCATTTCAAACCAAGTAAAGACCCCAGTTTTTTTCCAAAGCAGATAAAGAGCATTAATATGAAATTTTTGGAAGTTGTTTAAACATAATCAAAACCTACTATGTCTCGTTTAGATTGTAAATATGTTATATCATTAATGCATATGGGGGGTGGCTATTCAATTGGAACTTTCAGGATATATAGAGTGAGGATCAGTGAATTAACCAAATGGTACTATGTGTGCACACATAGTGATACTGCTATTACTACTACTACTACACCTAAGCGTGTTTCTTAAGCATATGTTTTAAATAATATGAAAATATAATCCAATTTTAATATTAGGGTTTTTTAGACACTTTGAAAATAAACTATTTTCCTTAAAGGTTGCACTGGTTCCATATGCCGTATCTCCCCCACCAGCTGAAGAAACAAGTTACGAAATGATCTAAATTGAAACATAAATGGAGTTTCGTGACAATCAGATCACTGAAACACCGGCTATCGACAAACAAGATATCAAGCGATACGGTAAATTCTGACGAGAGTGTTATGGTGATGGCAATGTTAATTTAAATGATACTTGTGACATTGATACGGAATTGCTAGACAATTTATTGATTAATTATTTCAGTGCAGACGCTAGTATGCTTCAACACTGCAATGCTGTTAATTCAGAGGGCGACTTACCATGCCTAAGCCCGAATACAATACAAATTTTTGATAATTTTACCAAAGAGTTAAATGAGAACCCTCCCCCCACTGATTTAATGAATATAGTCCCTATTCAATCAAATTTAATTAAAAATGAAATGACTTTGACGGATTTTAGTACACGGACCAGCCCTATTGTTGAACAAAGTGGGGGAGGAGGTGGTGATGATAATAAACAAGAGGGGGAGGGTTTAGCTAATGATGTTTCGGTGATCTATTTAATTCACTTATGGGGGGGGGGGTAAATTTTATAACCGAACCCATTTATATCGTTCATGAATATGTAGAGAAAAATCGTGCACTTTTAGAAAACCGGATTCAGTTGTTTGGAAGTCGGGACTCCATTAAGGCCTCAATTGTTTTGAAAATATTTTATTTGAATGAGGGTCTTAGTGAAGTGGATGACCATTATGCAAACAACGAGATTTTGGTGGTCTATCCTTATTTGGAAAATTATGAGACAGTCTTTATGCAATGGATTGACAATATTATCACTCATCTCGAAAATTATAATGAGATATAATGAAAATTATAATGGGAGTGGGTCTATGGTTTTATTTTTTGAAAATTTAAGCGTAAATAAATGTAAATTTAAAAAAGATTTTATTTTAAGAGGGGGCATAGGGATACGGGTACAGTTTTAAAATATAATCCCGATTTAGAAGGATGTCAGGGCGTTCAACGAATCTATTTCGAAACAGGCCAAAAATGTTTCATGTACACTCTCCTCATATCAGCTTTAGAACCTCTACGAGAAGATGCTTCAAAGAAAAATTTGGAATACTGGGCCGTGCATGGGAAGGAGGGGTCTGATTTTCCTATAGTAGATTTCTCTTGTTTAGCGGGAAAATTTCCGGTAATACTCAGAGGAATAGATATTTTTGAAAGGGTCAACGCTCATTTAAATATCGGTCTTACTGTGCTCCAATGCGAAACAGAATTTCAAGAGGAAATGCGTTCCAATAAAAAGGGTGTAATATTCCCAGTAAGGGCCCCGTCGATTGAATCGGGGAAACACTGGGTTTGGTTGTTGTATACACCGAGTAGTGAATCCAATTCAATTGGCCATTTCAATCCTATTACGGATATCCGTAGAGTTCTTGGAGGGGGTAAGGATCTAGGGTTGCGATATTATTGTCCAACTTGCGTGTCCCAATTTCGTAGTGATCAAAAGCTACAAAATCAAATGAAGCATTGCAGGCGTCACGGATATCAATCGGTGGAAACAGTTTCGGGTGACCGTGCAATTTTACGCTGAAAAAATTTCCAGAATACGCTCCTGCAAAGCAATAAAATAAGTTTGGATTGTGAAGCTAAACTAGTGGATGTGAACGATCCACAAATTCCGAAGAGTATCAAAGAACATCAAGCCATAGCAGTTTCATATGCCCACGAACAAAGAGACAGTTCTAACACAATGCAATTGTTAGAAATAGTCGAAACATTGGACGAGACTAAAATGCATTGGCAAATGGAGGCATTGACAAGGAAATGGATCAAGGTATTGACAAGGCATTGGCAAATGGAGCTATTTCCAGTTTGAGACATACCCACTACCCGATGTTATTGTCAGCAAAGGATCGCCTGGCTATTAAAAATCAGACAATATGCTGGGTTTGTAAGGGTGAATTTGAAGAGGGGGCTAAGGGGAAAGGGATTAGGGTGAAAAGAGGGGGAAGGGGAAAGTCAGGGATCAAAATCACTTGTGGCAGGATATATCTTCAGGGAGTAGTAATTTTCGTGGTGTAGCACATCAATCTTGCAATGTGAATGTAAAACAGCAGTTTTTTATACCGGTTTAGATTCAGAATTCAATTTAAGATTTAAAATTTATTTTAAAAGCTTTTGAACGCATGCACAGGGAGAGAGGGGGAGCGGATATTCCGT
Source organism: Artemia sp. Qi Xiang Cuo (assembly GCF_049724085.1). Taxonomy (NCBI): domain Eukaryota; kingdom Metazoa; phylum Arthropoda; class Branchiopoda; order Anostraca; family Artemiidae; genus Artemia; species Artemia sp. Qi Xiang Cuo. The sequence goes on along the minus strand of NC_142794.1, from coordinate 25,457,471 downwards.
GGGTATACTACATATTTACCTACACTATTATCCCAAAATCTGCTGACAAGCTTGTGCTCTTAGAGTTGAAATGGCAGGTAGTGAATAATGGGCATATGTGCTTAAATAAAGTTCGGTTTTTAGATTCTTATAGTTTTTTCCCCAAGGCTCTCAGTCAACTGATTCAAGTGCAGAAAAGTGACAATTTTGATAGTTTTCCTCTTCTTAAACAGCGCTTTCCAGACAGTGAAATGTATGACTTACTGACCTTTAAAGGCATATATGCATATGACTATTACTGCTCTGGCGCACGGTTAAGTGAAGAGAAACTACCCCCAATTGAAGCATTCTATAATTCACTTAACAATAGTGAATGCACTGCCGAAGTTATGAATTTGCCAAAAGGGTATGGGCTATGGGTAATCGTAAAAATAGTTGGTATTATTGTAGAATGTACTTGTCGAGTGATGTGTTAACTCTTTTGGATATTGTCTGCAAAAACGCAGATGAAATTTATTAAGAGTTTGGCCTAGATATTGGCTATTATTTTTCCACTCCTCATTTGGTGATGGACTTAATTCTAAAAATTAGTAGGAAGGAAATAGGGTTGATCACCGATGTGGATCAACACCTTTATGTAGAAAGATCGATGAGGGGTGGGTACGTTTTTCATGGGGATCGCGTTCTAACAACGGATCCAACTGGACAAGACACCGGTGTAAAGTCTATTGCAGTTTTTCTTGACATGAACTGATTGTACCCCTCAGCAATGTCTCACTACTGTTTACCATATGGCAATTACAGATGACTTGAAAATCCTTGTGACATCCCCGACATTCACATTATCGAGGAAAATGGCCCACATGTATGGTTCTTTGACATTGACGGGCACATACATACGATTGGCACATATGGACTCTTTGAGCCCATACAATCGGTCTTTGGTCGAGGATATGGGCATGCACTGGACCCTCTCTAAGCAGAAACTAATTGCCGATCTGGACCTGAAACAGAATATAGTTGTTCACCATGTGCTTTTGCGATGGATGGTGAGCAATGGTTTCAGGGTCGCAAAAATACACAGGGCACTGCATTTCAATCAGAAACCATACTTGAAGACGTTTATTGACACCTTTGTCAGTAAACGGTCACAGGCAAAAAGTAAAGTCGAAAAAGAAATGTACAAACTTATTTTAAATTGAGCTTTCGGAAAAATGTGTGAAAGTGTACGAAACAGATCACGTTGTGACGTCGTAACATGTCCCAAAGAATGTGCATGAATTCTTACCGATCCCAATTTTACAACATTAATGAGCATAGAACCGAATATGGTTCTTCTACATAGAAAAAAGAGAAATGTTGTACTGAACAAGAATATAGTGGATGGCAGTTCAGTACTGGAAATTTCCAAAAACTCATGTTTTCGTTCTTTTACAATGTGTGCAAGGTATAATGGCCTAGGGAGGGGGAGGTTCAAGTTTAGTATGGGGACACAGATTCTCTGTTGTTAAAAGTTAAAATCGGGGATTTATTAAATGATTTGGAAAATGGGGTGCACATCACCTCGCGGATGAACTACACCAATTAGAATGAGTCCCTCTACCCCGAGTTTGTGAAACTTGAGACCCCCAATCAATTATTAATGTTAAAATCAGAGACGGGGAGTGATTTAATATCCAATGGGGTGTTCCCCGGTCCTAAAGTTTACTGTGTGGTTACAAATAACAAGGATATATAGTAGGCATGCAAAAGGGTACCTACACACTTTGTAAAAAATAATTTCGACATGAGTGTCTACAGAAACTGTGTAGATAGTTGTCTAGTGCCAAGAGAAAAAGTGCTATCAATTCGCTCGCTACAGTATAGAAACTATACTCTTAGAGTGGATAAAAATGCCATGTCATGTATATCCGACAAGGTCTATGTGCTCGAGAATGGTGTAAAATTACTCCCCCACGTCCACTATAGAATTTCAGATCGAGTTGAATGTGTGGACTATCGAAACCAACTCGGTCTGGATAATTTAACTTAAATTCAAAAAAAAATCTTCAAAACGTACTTGGGGGGGGGGGGAGGAACAACATCAATTTTTCAATCATCATTTTGCTGCTGCGCCTATTGTATAAAGAATTTGTTTTTCCGCTGTCCTTTCCGGACCACGCCCCCGCGAGACCCCGGGGGTGGAGCGTCCCACCCACGGACGGCCTTCAGCCTTGGGCCGGCTTTCGACCCCGGATTGGCGGGGGCCTCTCTTGGGGGAGGGGGCTCTCATCATTTAAATTCTTAGTCTAGAAATTTGTTCAACTGTGCTGCTATTGCTATGGTTCCGGCTGTATTTTAAGTTGTTTTTGTCAATAAGTGAAAAATAGTGTGTCTGCTATTGTTGCTGTATTTTAAGCTGTTTTTGTCAACAAATGAAAAATAGTGTTATTATTGCTGTACAAAAAGTGTTGATGTTAATAAAGGGAAAAAATATTGTTTTTCTTGTTCTTGTTGCTATTGAATAATGTACTAGGTAGATCTAAGAGAAAATTATTATTTATTCATTAGACAAGTATGGTTTTCTGTTAGTTGTAGTCCAACTGTTGTCAACGGCAGCAGCAGCAGTATGTATCAATTTAAAACACCATTTAGGTCGTTTTTGTGTGGCCCTTCAATGTCAGGGAAAACGGCACTTTTAGCTAAAATAATTTAAAATTGTAATAAATTTTTTTTGGAAAGACCAAATAAAATTGCCAAATAGTATTTTGGCAGGATTCCCACGATCAAATAAAAGCTATTGCCACTGCCACATCCATTCCAATACAATTCATACGGCGACTTGATGTTTTCAATAGTATTGAACCAAACTCTTGGCTGATTATTGATGACCTACCTGAATCAATTGAACAGTTCTCACAGGAAATGCTACAACTGTTTACCGTTCGCTCTCATCATGAACACGTATCCATAAGCCTAGTTCTACACAATCTGTTTCATCAGAGCAAATGTATGAGAACCCTTGCTTTGAATTGCACCATCTATATTATCTACCGAGTTGTTCGTGACTCTAGTTCTCTAATAACTCTCAAAAAACAAATATATCCAGGTGCTCCCAAATTTCTGCTGTCAGGGTAGAGTTAGGCGACAAATAAGCCTTACGGGTATATTTTTCTAGATCTTAATCAGAATACACCCGAGGTCATTTATTTTCTGTTCTAGGCACTTAAAAACCCTCCCTCAGGCAAGCCAAGCTCAAACATGGTATTTACAAAGAATTTATTAATTTAATATCTGAACTTTGTTTAAATTTAACTGAGGGCAATGTACAATTGCCAGAAGGTGTTAGACAACAGTCGAAGCAACAACGTTCCACTCTACGTGCCTTGGCTTGCAAAAACAAAGGAAAATTTTTCTAAAAGAAAACGTCTTCTTCAGGCGGGCGGTAGCTCTTTTACACTTTTACTGCCAATAATCGCAGGACTTGTAAACAGTTTTCTCTAGATGGCTAAACCCTATAAATTGACTCCAATAGAACTGGTTCTCTCGCCCATGGAACACTTTGAACACAATCTAATAAAATTCATTAATGATCAAAATATCGCCGATGATAAAAAACTAGTTTTACTTCAAGATGCATTGTGTCGTGTGGACAAACATAAACCTTATCGTGAGAGATCCGCCGCCGTCACAGATCCCCCTAAACAGGAAACATCTCCTCAAGATTCTGCAGCAGCAGAATCAAAAGAGAAGGAATTGAATTCCATAGTGAGATCAATTGGAAACCTATTGCCAGTGAGCTATTGAGAGCAGAGTAAAAGAGTATTAACGTATTTCATGTTGGAAAGTGGTGGTGATTGTCAAGTTTAAGTTGATAGCACTGGAAAACGAATTATAATTCAGGAAAAAAGCTATAATCTACTTGTTTTAATTTATGATATGGAGACGAATCGTAAAGGACTTTTATCATTTGACAATAATTTATACACCTTTGTAAATGCATAAAACTGCCCCAAAAGTCTTATTGGCAATAAGAAAATTCTAAAATAATTAAGAGAATATAGTAGAGGTACCAGCCCTCTAACAACGCCAACACGATTTAAAAAAGAAGAAGAAGATTTTAATTCAATCTTGGAAAATACTAGCACTCCTAGTAGCAGAAGCAATGATTTGATAACACCAACGACGATGGCTAGACAAAAGCGAAGACGTATCGATATCAACTCCTCGTCACAAGCACCACCCTCCAGTTTGCAAAAGGGGAGTGGACATTACACTACGTGTTTGCGTTCAAAATGGATGAGGTTTTAAAACATGTCTATTAAAATATTTGTGAAGTGGGAAGTCTAAGTTCCCCCACAACGCTTTCTAAGCTAGCCTCTGACATAGGTGGCAGCACATTAAGAAAGCAAAGGAGTATCTAGAAAATCAACTGAATTATACTCTGCATCGGAATCGTAGGTTTCGTGGCAAACAATATCGACAAACTAAAGCCTTTTTCCCTCTGCATATAATGCAAACTGATATTTTAACTCTAGACGCGATTCAACAGCGTCACAATACACCATGAAAATACATTCTAGTCGCAATCAGTGTCTTCAGTCGCTATATATATGCGATTCCATTGCGATCAAAGAGAGGTGTTGAAGTTGACCAGGCTTTAGAAAGTATTCTTGAACAGGATTGCTATAGAAAAATTCAATCGGATCGCGATAGCGAATTTGTTAATCCTCATGTGCAAAATGTTCTATTGAAATAAAATACAAAGCTATTTCATAGTCACAGTCCGATAAAGGCTGCATTGGCTGAACGATTGAGAAGAACGATTCGTGTATTAATTTCAAGATATTGCACGCTTAAAAATACTGCTGCTTTTATTCGCGATTTAGATAAAATCATACAAATATATAACCAACGACCACATCGATCCCTGTCTAATGTTAGCCCTCAGGAAGTTCATTGAAGTGAAAATACATTTGACGCTCTTCCAAAGCAATATTCCAGTGAAAAAACGGCAACAACAAAAAATCTGAAGAAAAAATTCAATGTTGGCGATACTGTTCGAATTAATAGAAACACCAATATTTTTCAAAAGGGGAAATATTGGTGGAACACTGAGATTTTTAAAGTGACTAGAATACTAGGCGCTGAACCCAGGACACATCGGCTGCGAGACGGTAGAGATGATGAGATCCTCGGCAATACTTATGAATATGAACTACAAAAAGTTAGAAACACTAGTGAAATTTATCAAATTGAAAAGATATTGAAAAGAGCCGTACTTGCAGGGGCAAGAGACATTTGCTTGTTCGCTTGCTAGGATACAACTCTGATTTTGATTCTTGGGTTGCAGTAGTAGACATTAACAATGCCCAATGATTTCTATGTGACATTCATGTGCAATGTTTCCAACCATCTCTACAACGATTTGAATAGAACAAGTGATTTTTGGACGAAACTCTCTCCCACTATCAAATTCGATGACAGAAAGTATGAAGTGGCTCTTGTCGACTGTATTCTCAAAAATACCTACGACATCCTAAGAAAGGATCGTAAATATGAGATAAAAGCTATACCATTTGACTGGTCACTCTTTGCAGATTATGAATGGGCTGAAGCACTTCAATCTGGTGAATTTCCCCATGTCCCATTGGAATATAAAGAATAAGGTAATATGATTGAATTGCGTGCAAAATTCAATATAAAATTCTTATATCTTAGGAATGGTTTATTCCATTTTAATTATTCAATGGAATACAATAGGATTTACATTACCTCACCTGTTGACACTGAAATGATTCATCTCAATGATAATCTGAGAGATGTTCTTGGCTTTAACAGAATATGATCGATGGTAGAAATGCTGCAACTGTTAATGGGATAGATCATGTTATTTTTGCTGATTATCGACCTGGTTTCGCCACGGAAACTTGTATATTTCTTTATGCTTCATTTGTTGAAACATCCAGAGTTGGCAATAGCAATGTTCCCCTCCTACGAGTTCTTGAACGAAAAACCAATCAAGAACATATTCATCATTACAATATAAAGCATCTTCAGTATATCCCTGTAAACACTTCTTATTCGGAACTCTGCCAGTTAACACTAAAAACTGAAATAGGTGAACCCATAGCAATATCAAAAGGTTTGGCTGTGGTTACATACCATTTTCGACCCCTCGTCAGCAGTGTTAAAAAAAAACAAGATATCTAATATAAAAGCGGTATTCATTTGTCCTGGTATTGACTGCTATGTTAATACTCTTGGCCCAAGACAACTGGGCAATGGAATGGACTATTACAAGGGCCGTTAGTCAATATCTGGCTATGGCCTAGGCAGTTGGTTTGCTAAGCTGTTTTGCTCTGCACTACCTCAGGCTAGAAAATATATTTTACTGGCTGCGATACATTTTGCATCCTCTACACTATACGATTGGGATTCTGGCAAGGATTAAAAAAAGTTCTTCGGAAAATCTTAGGTCCAGTGCGCGAACCCTTGGCAAACAATTGAAATCTCAGCAAAATGGAAAAGGTTTAAAAAGGTCGAGAAACAGTGCACCACTCCTCAGTCTCTACTAAGGTCAGAAATGAAAGACATCACCCCTGTCAAAGAAAAGAAGGAAAAAGACGACACATAGAGTAAACAGTAGAAGAAGAAGCCCCAGGAAGAGAATTGTTAGATCGAAATTAGATTTCTTTTCATAGATGGCATATATACCGCATAAGGATTCCCAATGCAGAATCTATTCAATGCAGAAAATGTTGATGTGAGTGTAAAAAATGGATACTATGAACAATTTTATCCACAACAACCCCTCTCCGATAATATCCACTTTAAAATTTATTCTAATGCAGACTATTTATGGACATGTCTTCAACATTTATAGATTTATGAATGAAAGTCCGGAAATCTGATAATACATTGCCAATTCTTGCCGAAGGAATATCCTATGAAAATTGTATATTACATAATTTATTTCGTCAAATCAGTGTCTACATAAATGGTACTTTGGTGAGCCCAAGCAACAATCTCTCGAATTATACAAGCTATATGCAATTCATGCTGATGATACCCAAGTCATATAAGGAATTGAGAGGCACCTCCAATGGATATGAATATATTACTAAAACTGATAGTACAGATGCACTTAAAAATGCTAAAACTAGTGAATTATATCTAGTTGGCAAAAAACATATCATGAAATATTTAATATACCCCGATGGCTACCACCCAATATTAAAGTGGATATAAAATTGACGCTTGCTCCATCAAATTTCATTTTACGAAAGGAACTTCCTGCCAATCCTGATGTAACTCTCTCCCTCACCTTGGCAATACTACATGCATGAAAGCAGCAGGTTATGAGTTCTGTTGCTTTGGCGGTGGAAAAACTGAGAGCTAGTGGAAATAATATTAAACTACTTGTTCCTCATACAATCACCAATCAACGTCATATTGCCACAGGTTCACGCACCTTCATCGACTCATCATGTATCAATGGTGAAATTCCATCAAAATTGGCATTGACATTTGTAAATAGTGCTAGTGCAATAGGATCGTAGACTGGCTGCCCACATAAATTTGAGATGTTTGGGCTTTCATATCTTGTCTGCAAAGTAAATGGAATCCCACTCTTCAATCTATCTTTTGATCAATCCTATAGGACATTGTATGAGTTGACCATGCAAACCCTGGATACTGATTCACAACTATTTGAAAATGGTATAACCGAAGAAATGCTCGCTAAAACACATGGTATCATTGTACTAGACCTGTCTGGCACCCAGGATATGGGTATAGTACGAACGGGGAGTGTGCGTTTAGAGTGTACATTTGCCGACCCATTAGCTGAGAGTATTGCACAAATCTCACTAAATCAATTTGAAACCTATTGGGAAATCACTCCCGAAGGCAGTGTTCTACTAGACCTTGCACCATGAAGACGAGTCAAATAATCAATGTATTTAATAACGATCCCTACATGTCCAAATACAGATCCTATTGTCTGACCTCGGACTTTCTTTGAAAAATTTAAGGTGCAATCACTAACCTAAACATTCTTAATAGCAGCCAGTCGACCGTAATTACTGGCCGTTAATTGTATGTCTTTCTAACAACGAAGACGATTAAATTTTTTGATCCTCTCGGCCTACCCTATACATTCTAAACTCCACATATCAGCAACTATATTGAGAGCAGTGGGAAAACTATTATTCAAAATCGGAAGAGATTACAGGATCTGACGACTAAAAGTTGTGGTCTCCATGCGCTACTATGTTCCGTGCTTAGATGTCGCGGCTATACTTACAAGCAGTTTCTCAATATTTATGTAGACAATCCACGTCTGAATGACTTTATGGTGGGAAATATCCTCTCAGACCTGTATAATATTGATTTTAGTGCCCTACGAGTAAAGTGCTTTAAAAATGTATGCGACTTTGTTTATTAATAAAGACAAATGTATATAACAATGTCTTTATTCTTCACTTTAGATTTCTTCTTCGATGTATAGGCAACTGTCAAGAACCACTGATGCTGGTAGATCGTTTGAATTCAGTGTATATTGATTTTGATTGGCTGCAAAGTCAGGGTCACATTTTCTACAGTACAATGTAACTTCACTCTTGTCATATCTCTTTGTATAGTCAATGATACTATTTGCGTTCATATTGTGAAATTCACGTGTTTCAATCTGTCTCTTTGAAGCAATATCACATACAGTGTTTTCAAATGGTGAATCAAATGCGGTAACTGCCAAATAGAAATCACTAAGTTTATAGTCATAATAGGCAGTGTCGTCACAACGATGACGTAAAAACCAAATTGTCTTGTTACCCCAACAGTTGAATCATAGACCTGATTCTTCCTCCCAAAATAATTTAAAGCCACGACGATACCAATGCCATAGAAATAAACTAAAATCACGCTTAGGGTTCTTTCCAATCATACCGGGATAAGTATTATCCCACTGATCACATTTGTCTTAGTGGCAATTGGAGCATAGTTCCCCTCTAGGGTGAGAGTCATAAATCTCTTCAAGACAAAAATTACAGCCTTTAGTTTGTACTGCATATCCTCTATACAATTTACACAGATTGCATAATTTGTACTTTTCATTATATTCATCTATAATTGTACAATTCCCATATGATGACCAACTGCCAAGAGTGTACATGCATAGTGGACATGTATAGAACTTTTTTTTTGGTTTCCGATGTAAACTCTCTCACAGCTAAAAAGAAACTGATCCACGTTCGATAAATTCAGAGAGAGATGGGAGAGAAGTAACTCTGTGACGTTACATAACCTCTTTCGAAGGGGGAGCCATCTACATAAAATATATGGCAATATTTTCAAAAGTATATCCACGATATTATTCTGCTTTGTTTCAATTAATACATCAATAAATTGAGAAAGAACATTTGAGTCACGTCATAAAAGCGTCATACAACAGTCCAATGGGGGAGAATCCGTTTTCATTTTATTGTCAAGTGTCCCCTGTGAGGATATCTTAAAAACGCATCAACAAATTTGTTTACATTCATTTTGTTGCGTTTTCTATGGGTTGGACAAACATTTCGTTTACAGTTCGTATCCAGGAATCCATATCAAACATTTTGTATCCGGGAGCAGGGGCGCCATTGGGGGGGGGGGGGGGGCAGGGAAGGGCCATTGTCCACCCTAATTTTTCTGGGGGCCCAAGCTTCCTCCCAAAAAGGCCTTTTTTTTCTTTTACAAAATATACAGGAACAAAATTACAATTAGCAATTAGTCAGAATTTTGAAACTAGCTACATTTATATGTAGATTAACTTAGATAATAGTGAGATTAATAGTGCAACTGGGTCGTGCAAGGGTTGAAGTGACAGATCAGTTTCTGATTTTATTGATTCAACATCTTTCTTATGTGCTATCATGAGCAGTGTTTCCACTTCTACTTATTTTGGTAGTAGAATACTTATTTTTGGACTATTCTATTTCCAAATATTAAATCTACTTATCTACTTACTTTCTACTTATTTTTGGAGGCTTAAGTTTTCGTGCTGGCCAAGTATTTTGGTTTTGATTCCGTTGAATTGTAATCCTAGAATGTCTTATAGAATGGAAGGGTGCAATTGTTTTTAGAAGCGGCATCTTTGTCGGGAGCGGAATCTTTGTTGGGAGCGGAATCTTTGTCGGGAGCGGCAAAAAGGAAATTCGGGAAATTATAAAGATCAGTTTAAATGAATGAATTTGTTTAAAACCGTAAGACCATCCATATATAACCCATGTATTATTCACCCAGTTCGCCAGTTTACTATCTAATATCATCAGCTGAAGAGCCATTGAGAATTCATGAGTTTGTCAGGAGCTCAAAAGCGTAAATTGGCAGCACTGAAAAAGGAGAAATAAGCAGAAAAGCAAGTTTTTCTCTGCAATTTGGTTAAGAAGAAAAAGCAAATTGAACTGACTCGGCAAGTAATTAACCTACAGTATTTGTGTTTTATTAAGTCGTTTCTTTTTTGTCGTGGTCTGTTTGAACAAAGGTACTATTCTTAACCGCGCAGGGGATTTTATATTGTATTTATGGGATTCGGTAACATAAATGTTAACCCAATCTAGCCCATTATATACTTTTTTATTTTGTCGCGCCAAACTATTTAGAATTGATTGGGCAGTCTTGCCCTGGCTTGTGGAACTTGGATAAGAGATTCGAATAATCGACACAAAACTAAAAGCCGACTCCTACTTTCCCGTAAATCTTAGAAAAACCATATAACTTCTCGCGGTTTGTCCCGGAGATAGAGGTGTTCAGATTTAATGAAACATAAATCATCGGAAAGCCTATTCTTTATTTTTCTATTAATGGGAGTAAATTTTCTTCTTAAAGTTCAGGAAAGGACAGTCCCTCAAAATGTTCCAACATACCTGCTAGGAAAACGCCGAAAATCACCCCAAAGGAATTATCAGTTTACCAGCGTGGTCCCTTTGGGAACTCCCTATGGCACTAAAAAAAGCTAATTCTTTTTTACTGTTGTAAAAAAGCTAATTCAGAAGTTGGGTAGCCTCTTTTACTTTCTAGTTTTCATCTTAGATCTTTCCTTTTTTTTCTGTTATTTAATTCTTTTTTAATAAAAGATAAATTATAGCCCCTCAACCAATGCAGTATAGTTATCTTTAAAATTAACTAGCCTTTTACTGAAAAATAATAAATACAAAATAATACTGGATATGCAGTAGACCTGGTTTCTAATAAATTAAATAAAAAAAACAAGTTTTTTAAACTGAAAGTAAGGAGCGACATTAAAACTTAAAAACCAACAGAAATTATTCCGCATATGAAAGGGGCTTTCACCTCCTCAACGCTTCGCTCTTTACACTAAAGTTTTTTATTATTTTAAAAAATAAAGTTGTGAGACAGAGTCAAACTTTAGCGTAAAGAGCGAGGCTTTGAGGAGGGGACAGCCCCTTTCATATTCGGAATAATTTCTGTTCATTTTAAGTGTTAATGTCGCTCCTTACTTTCAGTTTAAAAAACTGGTTTTTTTTATTTAATGTCTGATCGTTTTTTAGTTAATGCAGCTTTTATTTTGGCTCACCGTCATTGAATAAGTAAACAAATTTTGCATAAAAATTTTACTTTTCTTTTGCTAAATGGATGTCTCTAAATTTGGTTATGACGTAATTTACAAATTAACTTACGTAACTAACTTCTATATTCGTATATTTTTCTTCTGGCGAAATATACAAAGTTGTAGATTTTTGCAGATATGAGCTTGAACCCTATGTAATAGGATTTTGTGATACGCTGTAACTGACGGTGGGATTTTCATTAAAATTCTTTCACTTGCAGGGGATGTTTCCCCCCTCTTTAAAAATCGAGTAAATTTTCTCAGGATCGTAGCCTTTGATGAGTAATACTAAACTTAATAAAATTTATATATTTAGAATCAGCATTATAAACCCATTCTTTTGATACATTTATTGACGTCAAAATTCCGTTTTTAAAAGTTTCGATTACTATTGAGCCGTATCGCTTGTTTCTTTATTGTTTTTTTTTATTACGTATATGTTATTACGTATATGAGGAGGTTCTCCCCTTAGTAAATACCAAGCTCTTTACGTTAAAAGTTAAAAAAAATTAATTCACAAGCCCCTGAATCACGAAGGCCGTTTAATTAGAATAGATAGTTCTTTTGAAAGCACTGAAAAAAACTGTAGCGCAAAGAGCGAGGTATTGACTTGGGGTAGAACCCCCTCATATACGTTATAGTTTCTGTTCGTTTTAAGTTCTAATGTTGCTTCTTACTTTCAGTCGAAAAAACTTGTTTTTTTTAATTTAATTTCTGATCGTTTTTTAAATAATGCTTGGAAATCCGGCAACCCCTTCATAGAAATGTCCCTTACCCCAAAGAAACCTCCTCCACGGAAAGATTCTCCCGCGTAACCCCCTCCTCCAGCCCCCCCCCCCTCCAGAAAAAATCCTTCCTAAAAATGTCTGTATACTTCCCAATAACCAATAAATAATGCTGGCAAGTCCGGCACCCCCTTCATGGCAATTTCCCTTCCCCCATAAAAACTTCCTTCATGGACATATCCTTCAACATAACCCCCGACCCACCCACCCCCCCCCCCCACTACCAGAAAAAAAAACCTCCTGAAAACTTCTGTATACTTCCCAATAACCAATACTATATGTTAACATTGGGTAAAGTTCGTAACTTTTAGCCCTCCCCCCGGGGACTTCGGGAAATTAAGTCTTCCTAAAAGACATAGTTATCATATTTTCGACCATGCTGAACAAAATCACTATCTCAAAATTTTGATCGGGTGACTTTGGGAAAAAAATGAGTGTGGGAGGAGGTCTAGTTGCCCTCCATTTTTTTGGTCATTTAAAAAGGGCACTAGAACTTTTAATTTCCGTTCCAATGAGCCCTCCCACGATATTCTAGGACCACTGGGTCAATACGATCACCCCTGGGGAAAAAAAAAACAAAAAAAAAACAAATCAACACGCATCCGTGATCTTTCTTCTGGCAAAAAATGCAGAATTCCACATTTTTGTAGATAGGAGCTTGAAACCTCTACAGTAGGGTTCTCCGATACGTTGAATATGATGGTGTGATTTTCATCAAGGTTCTATATTTTTTAGGGGGTCTTTCCCCTTTTTTTGAAAATCAGCTAAATTTTCTCAGGCGCGTAACTTTTGATGGGTAGGACTAAACCCTATGAAAATTATTTATTTGAAATCAGCATGAAAACCTGATTCTTTTGATGTATCTATTGGTATCAAAAACCCGTTTTCTAGAGTTTCGGTTACCATTGAGCCGGGTCGCTCCATACTTACAGTTCGTTACCACGAACTGTTTGATTTAGATTACCGCTATGTTGTTTTGTTTTGTTCTTTTTTCTTCTGCAAAGCACTATTAATTTTATGGATAACAATGCTACATGGGTTGAGGGGCATAAGTCAAAGATTGTCGTTTTTTTTCTTTTCTTTCTTTTTTTTGTTGATGGAACCACACAGTTTGGCAGTGCTGTTAATTTTATGGATATTAATACTATATGGATTGAGGGGCATAAGCCAAAGATTGTCATTTTTTTTCTTTTCTTTTTTTTTATTGATGGAACCGCACAGTTTGGCAGTGCTTATAGCATTTGATTTGCTACAATGCAGACTGGTGATATGAAGCCGCATTCGATTTTCTGTAGTCACGCTTCACGTTTCGTCATTTGGTCCAAAATTATGAACCTGTTTGGCGGTCACATTATCAGTAGTTCTTCCGGCTAAATGGGAGAACGTTGCAGAAAAAATGCAAATAAGCCCACAACGGAGAAGGACGTAACTGAAACTACAGCAAATCGAACGCGCCTTTAGCTTATTTGCGATCTGTCATGACACCCGAATCATTCATTCAAGGACTACTTCAAAGGCTTTTTGCAATTTGGGTTGCTATTGCATTAAGCCAAAATTTTCTATTATTTTATTTACGGGTAGATAAGGATCAACGCATGTATAATCATCCATAAAACGCCCTCTGTGGCTTTGCTGAAATTTCCTGTTTTTTTTCTGAAGTTCGATATACTTTAATAGACTGTCACACCATGGACGAGTTCCAGCAATATTTGTCCTGACCTACCTCATTAAAAATAGATACTACTAAGTACTTTATAGTCAACATACTAAAAAAAAGCAACTGTTTTAATATTGAAAATTAGTTTAATAGGTCTTCAAAGTACAAAAGTAATTGCTATACGGTTGGGTTATAATTAAGGTGCCTGACTCTGCAACTGAACACACCATTCCCTTCACTTTGGGTCCTTCGGAGGACGTGGTGGTCGGTCAGACTGAGCTAGTAGAAAACGAGACGACTCAAAGAGACACTGCGCCTGTCACTGCTCAAGAGGCACAATCTGGACGAGATAGGACTCGAGATGAAGAGCACTATCGTTCAAGTGGTCCTACTGATATTTCTTCACCCTCCCACGACCATCCATGTCAACCACAGCTGCTACGGTACCCTGCACAGGTTTCAGCAAACGGCAAGCTAAGACGGTCATTTAATATTTCGTATTATGGAAAGCATCCTTGGCTTGAGTACTCAGTCAAGGAAAACTCGGTTTCTGTTTCTGCTGCAGACACTTTGGCGGCACGTCAACCCTTCGCGGACAGAGATACGGGGCGAGGCCTTTCATCGAGACCGGCGTTAGAAGATGGAAGGACATCTCAAGCGTTCTAGAAGAGCATGCGAAAAGTGACCGCCATAGGGAAAGTGCAGTTTCGTGGACGAAGTTCAAAGCTATACCAGCCAAGGAGATGCAACCCATCGCATCTGTTTTGTCAACAGACAGGAATAAGGAGATGAATGAGAACAGGTAACACGTAAAGGCTTTACTGAAAGTAATGGCCCTACTGGGGCGACTGGGTACAGCCTTTCGCGGCCACGATGAGACTGTATCTTCGGCAAACAAAGGACATTTCGTCAAAATGTGCAATATTCTCGCCGAGTATTCTTCCACGCTTTTTAACAAGCTACAAAGACGATACGGCCACTATACGTCCCACGAATACCAGAACGTTCTAATTTCAGTTATCGGATCTAGGCTTCGGTCTACAATAGTGCAAGAAGTTAAGCGTGCCAAATACTTTCCTGTTCTTGTCGACGAGACAAAAGATAATTCGAAGAAAGAACAGCTCGCTATTATTCTGAGGTACTTCGACGAGGGAAAAGTACGAGAAACACCAATAGGATGCTACCATATGAAAAGCCTGGATGCTGAGAGTTCAGCCAGCTTCATTCACGACACAGTGGCGAAACTTGGTCTCGACTGGAACTATTGTGTTGCTCAGTGCTACGACGGAGCAAGCGTGATGAGCGGGCTCTTCTCTGGTGTTCAAGCGCGACTGAGAGCGAAAGTGCCACAAGTAATATACATTCATTGCCATGCGCATAGACTAAATTTGGTCATTGCAAATTGCGTTGAAGGTGTTGGGACTGTTGGTTCATTTTTTTCGTTAGTCCAAAATCTGTACATTTTCATTTCCAGCAGCAACACCAGACATCAGCTTTTTGTCAAGTCCCAAAAGGGTACTCAACTGCCATTCCTGGAATTAGAAAGGAGTGCCGCGACAAGATGGTCATACTGGTATTGATCAATATCGAAGATAAGACTCTAATATGAATGTGTTCTGGCTTTACTGTCTGCAGTCAGCGAGGGAGCTGATAGTGAAGCTCGAGCAGAAGCAGCTGGGCTCCAGAGAAAAATGGAATCTTTCACAGTTATATTCCAGTTGCTCTGTATGGAAGCGATTCTGAGGACGACAAACTCCCTTTCTGAGCAGCTTCAGGCAGTTGATCTGGTAATATCTAGGTCCCGCACCTTGATTCAAGCAACAAGGAAGGAAATAGCTGAACTGCGCTCTGATACTTCATTTGCATCGCTTTTGGAGAAGGCAAAAGGGTTTGCTGAAGGTCTTGAAATTGAAGTACCTGACGTGAATGAACCATTGACCGGATCCTCCTCTGCGGGTCAGAAGGGACGACCTAGAAGAACCCAAAAAATTATCAAACAACTGAAAGAATTCATGACCACTTCGACGTTAGGAAAACACTTTGTTGAATCCGACAATTGAGCTCCAACTCTAGCGGAAGACCTGAAAAGAGAATACCTGGAGACTGTAGATCGTCTGATTGCGGAATTTGACAGACGGTTTACAGATAAACTTCAAGTGCTCAGTACACTCGAAGCTCTGGACCCTAGCTCTACCAAGTTCATGGATGCAGGGCTCCTCAAGCAATTCTATGAACTCTATTCCTAAATGGACATGGACTAGATTCTTCTCGAGGCCAAAGCTAGTATTTCCAAGCGATTTTTTCTCGAGGAGGAGGCAAAGCCAAAGAACTTCATGGACGTCATTGATAATATCGAGACACTTCCAGTGGTCTGTTCAGAAATTATCAAAGTTCTTCATATTGCTGCCACACTTCCTGTCACGACAGCCAGCAATGAACGCTTGTTTTCTGGGCTGGAAATAGTGAAGAAATATCTGCGCTCGACCACAGGAAACGATCGTCTTAGTCACCTGCTTTTGATCTTTGCAGAGAAGGATTTAGTTAAAAACTTGGATTTCGACCAGCTTGTTGACGACTTTGCGAAGATGAAACCACGACGGTTCCCCTTGTTGCCTTGAGTGTTCACCGATCTGTTTCAAAATTTTGTTGTATTTTTTGATTTTGTAAATTTACTTGATCAAGCAAAGTTTTGCATCGTCATAGCCGGAGCGTGACTCCGACTTGGACTAAAGTATTTACTGTAAGTCGCGAGCTCAAGAATTCGGCTACAGAATATACTTTAGTCAAAGCGTGAGTTTCTACAGAGGTTCGGCTTTCGTCAAGTTATAGGTTCGGAAAAGTGGAACATTCCCAAACGGCTGTTTTTTTAACATCGCACTTACCGTTTCTGCTTTCTTCAGATATCTGGCCTTTTCCGAACCTATGGAATAAGAGCGAAAGAAGGAAAGGGAAAGTAATTGAGACAGTATCCTTAATTTTTACGGTAACTCCCACGGAAGGCAGTTTTTTTTCGGATAAAACTAAAGGCAATTTTTTTTTATACAAGCCTGCTTCGGGGCCCATGTCGATTGCTTGCCCACCCTAAGGTTTGGCTGAAATGGCGCCTCTGTCCGGGAGGGAGGATTTATACCCCCCCCTGGATAAGGCCTTGACAAGAGGTTTTTTTTTAACTTTTTAGTGCATCTAGAGATAAAAAAATTCTTAACATAAAGAACCATACTTTCATATTCAATCTAATTATAATACATTCTATTTTATATATTTCATCTAAAAGTGTTTCATACCTTTTTATAGTTTTTAGAGGATTTGAGGATAAAAATGTTCTTAATGTATAGACTCGTGCTTTTACATTAGTAAAAACAAAATCTTGCTTGTAAAATTTAATTCCGGAACCATGGCCATCAACCAAGGTCCATGGTCTACGGAGCCATGTTCAAGCAAACAATAAGTGCAACATTGCTTACATATGATGAATAACAAGCCCGTAAACAGGCACGCAATTTTCTTTAAACAAACTGCCTTTGAAGGCTTATCCCCTAAGTAGAGGAAGTTAAGTAAAAGCGTTTTAAAATCCAAGATTTATGATTGTGTGAGGCGGACCCAGGGGGTAGTTTAGGGAGGTTCAGGGGGTAACAGTTATATTTAAACTGTTGTTTTTGGGGGTTTAGGAGGAGAAAAGATACCTAGGTTAGGTTAGGTTATGTATTTAATATATGCAATGCTTTACCCTCCCCCCCTAATGTTCAAATATATAGCCCAAATTTGTTTCTAAACTATTATCATCCTATTTTATTTTATTAGCATTAACTAAACTTGACTTTTTAGAAGTGCCCATATAATGGGAAAGTACCTTTTGTTTTTACCCATGTGACTATAATGTAGCTTGGGTATAAATCTAGTGTTGGAAGCACAAGTACTGACAGTGATGAATACACGAAATCACAGTAGACAGTAGACGGTATCCGGAATCGTCACTCAAGGTCAACCATGTCACGTAAGCTTGTTGATTTGTTTCTTCCGCTTAACGTTTTTCTCCTGAGAAAACTGTCTAATTTTTTTTTTACTAAATCCATGGTTTGACCGAAACTAACTGTGCCTCCAGTATTATAGAGCTGCGGCAGAAGAATAGTAACATAAAATTATATCTCGTTACGATATAAATCATCACTTCCAACCGCTTATGAGCTTTTATGCTGTCATTTTTACCCGCGAGGGTTCATCTTAATTTCAGGTTCTTTTTATGCATACATGCAAATTACTCTATGCTCTCATAGTTACGTCATTTCTAGCCAATTACTGATAAGTCTTTTTTTCTTTTTTGTCAAACAGCACTAGCTGCTAAGCCAAAACTTAATGGAGCTCGATGTGCAGTATCTTTAGAGACATTGTCTAAAAAAGGTAACGAGTATGGCATCAGAAAGAGCAAATAAGTCTGGATTTGCCGCAGAAGCACAAAGAAAGGTGAGACATAAGTTACAGTAGCCCAAATTAGATCCAATTTCAAGGTCACATAAAGCTAGACTATTAAAGCCTGGCATTTAAACAGCCATTTTTGGGGGGGGGGGGGTGTAACAATAGATTGAATTTTACTATAATTTAAATGAGAACGGTCTATAAATCAGAAGAATTTTGAATTTAGGGATGACCCTTTGCCTAGGCTTCCCCCCTACGTATATCCCTTGGTGGAAGCTAGGATTTTGAGAAGATACATAACAAAATTCTTATTCAACAGAAAAAGGAGTATGTTCTATAAAAAAAAAGTTTCAAGAACTTTTACAGAGACTGCCCTTGAGCATTGAAGCATGAATAGAAGAAGGTTTCTGGAATAACATTTTAGCCTATCTTTAATCTCTTAATTTCTCTGCCTATTACTACTAGCACTAAGAGCTCTTTGCAGCTACAAGCTGCCTCAGGTCAACACAGCTGCCCATACCCCTTCTCTATCACAATCTATTCAAAGCTTCACACTTTGCTCCTCCCATAAAGTTTCAACTTTCTTTAAATATTTCCTTATTATCTCTTTACATCCTATTCAAGGAGGACTTGCTTTTGTTCGGTCCTAGATGGATGGCCAAAAAGCGCAAACTTCTTGGCAATCCGTCACCATCATCCGTAAAACGTGCCTTAGCTATCTCAACCTTACTTTTATTATAGCCAGAGAAAGTGGGATAGACCTATATTTTGACTGAGCTTTATGTTCGACATACGTTCAGTCAAACGGGTACCTGAAATTATCCGTAGACAATTCCCCTGGAAATGATTTAACCAATCTTCCTCTGCCTTTCGGAACTCCACATTTCAGAACCATGCATAACTATTGTCATTACCGTAGCTTCTAACATTCTAATCTTATTTTACAGACTTATCTTTTTATTCCTCTAAACTTTTTT
Source organism: Artemia sp. Qi Xiang Cuo (assembly GCF_049724085.1). Classification (NCBI taxonomy): domain Eukaryota; kingdom Metazoa; phylum Arthropoda; class Branchiopoda; order Anostraca; family Artemiidae; genus Artemia; species Artemia sp. Qi Xiang Cuo. The sequence continues at coordinate 25,438,070 of NC_142794.1, read as the reverse complement.
CGCCTGTGAAAAAATATCATTGGTATTCCCTATACTAACATTAATTATCAAACCTATTCCTGCACTCTTAACTCTCAGAATCTCCAAAAAATTCATTCATTTTGCTAACATTTAGTCTAAGACTCTCAAATTATTGCATATTTTAACCCTACCTGAGTTTCATCTTCCCATTTCCAACAATGCTTCCCATAGCCTTTATCTTGTATCTTAGGACAAAGTCCTTCAAAACAATCCCTATAGACGGGGATAGGATAAAACCCTCCCTGACTTCTGATTGATAGCGAAGTCAGCTATAAACCTCGCTTCCTACCTTAAGGGCATTAATATTGTTCTCATATATTTCATTAATAATTGCGTACCTTGCAAAATCGAATTTAATTGATTCGTTTTTCCGTAAAACCAATTTAGGTGATCAAAATTGGCGATCAAAATTGATTCGCACAAGTCATAATTAGTCAGGCGAAGCACACGAAATAGTACTTTCAATAACACTTTTATGCAGTAGTCTTAATTAAATAAAATTAAATAAAATTAAATAAATTAAAATTAAATAAACTTAATTAAATAAAATTAAAGAGAAATTAAATTAAAAAAAGTTTTTTTAACTGAAAGTAAGGAACGACGTTAAAACGAACAGAAATTATTCCGCATATGAAAGGGGCTGTCCCCTCCTCAATGCCTCGCTCTTTACGCTAAAGTTTTTTATTGTTTAAAAAAAAATAGAGTTGTGAAAAATTCAAACTTTAGCGTAAAGAGCGAGGCGTTGAGAAGGGGACAGCCCCTTTCATATACGGAATAATTTCTGTTCGTTTTAAGTTTTAACGTCGTTCCTAACATTCAGTTAAAAAAAACTTTTTTTTTTATTTAATTTTTGAACGTTTTGGAATTAATGCAGGTTTTGATTTTGGCTCACCGTATATGAATATTTACAACAAAATTTTCATATTAATTTTACTTTTATTTGGTTAAATGGCTTTCTCGAAAGTTGTTTAATTTTATTTACAAACATTTATATTAGTAATAAATATACGTAACTTACGAAATAACTTACGTAACGAACTTCTATATTCATATATTTTTAATACGTATATTAGGGGGTTCGCCCTGTAGTCAATACTTTCCTCTTTAAGCTAAAGTTCGAATTTTGTTCCAATTCTTTAAAAATGACTCCTTAATCACAAAGGCCGTTAATTAGAATAAATATCTCTTATGAAAGTACTAAAAAAAAATTGGCTTTAAGAGCGAGGTATTGACTAGCGGGTGAACCCAATCATATACGTAATAATTTCCGTTTTTTTTGGTTTATTATGTTGCTCCTTACTTCAAGCCGAAAAAATTGTTGTTTTTTATTTAATTTCAAATCTTTTTTTAAATAATGCTGGGAAATCTGGCGCCCCCTTCATAGCAATGTCCCTAGCTCCATGAAAACTTCCTTCATGGAAAGATCCTCCAACATAATCCCCGACCCAACTCCCTCCCCCCATTACCAGAAAAATCTCCCCTGAAAACGTCTTTATACTTCCCAAAAACAATACTATATGTTAACATTGGGTAAAGTTCATAACTTTCAGCCCTTCCCCCCGGGACATCGGTAGATTAAGTCATCCTAATAGACATAGTTATGATATTTTCGACCATGCTGAACAAAATGGCTATCTCAAAATTTTGATCGGTTGACTTTGGGAAAAAGTGTGCGTGGAAGGGGGCCTAGTTGCCCTCCATTTTTTTTTGTCACTTAAAAGGGCACTAGAACTTTTAATTTCCGTTCCAATGAGCCCTCCCACGATATTCTAGGACCACTGGGTCGATACGATCACCACTGGAAAAAAAAAAACAAAAAAACAAACAAATAAAAACGCATCCGTGACCTTCTACCAAAAAATGCAAAATTCCACATTTTTGTAGATAGGTGCTTGAAACCTCTACAGTAGGGTTCTCTGATACGCTGAATATGATGGTCTGATTTTCATTAAGGTTTCGATAACTTTCAGGGGGTCTTTCCCCCTTTTTTCTAAAATCAGCCAAATTTTCTGGGGCGCGTAACTTTTGAAGGGTAAGATTAAACTTGATGAAGCTTATATATTTGAAATCAGCATTAAAATTTGATTCTTTTGATGCATCTATTGGTATCAAAATTCCGTTTTTTAGAGTTTCGGTAACCATTGAGCCGCGTCGCTCCTTACTTACATTTCGTTACCACGAACTGTTTGAAACGATTGGAGACCAGATTTTGATCTGACAACGCTAAAGAGACGGCAAGCAGAAAGTGTTTTAGGGGTCAGAGGGGGACTTGCCCCGGTTAAGAAATATTAGGGGCGCAAATTTTCAAATAAATAATCTAACGTTTATGATGATTTGGTTTTTTCTTAAAATAAAGTAAAGAGCGCGATTGGCAGCAAGTTTAAGCAAAATTCAATCCAATTATTTTTGTATTTTGCCGTATCTTTTCCCATATAAAGTAATAAAAGTTAGAACTGAGTATTTTATTTTAAATAAATGAAAATTTTGCTAAAATTTGGCGTGATTTCTTTTGAAGACAGGGGGGTGTTAATCAAGATTTCAACCCGGCTGCTAGAGAGGCCAGAAAAACCACTGGCTGCGAGAATGTAGTTTTGCCAAATTTACTCTATACCTAATAAGAGGGGACTAAAATGTTTTCTTTCCATATAACCCCCCCCCCCCCCTGTGTTTGGTAATATGTTGAATTTTCATTATAATACCACCAAATGATAGGCTGATTAAAGAGAATGTGTACTTGGTGTCAACTAATACTGTTTCGGTTTTATCAAACAGTTCGTGGTAACGAACTGTAAGTAAGGAGCGACCCGGCTCAATGGTAACCAAAACTCTAGAAAACGGTATTTTAATACCAACAGACAAATCAAAAGAATCAGATTTTATTGCTGATTTCAAATATATAAGTTTCATCAAGCTTAGTCCTACCCATCAAAAGTTACGCGCCTGAGAAAATTTGGCTGATTGTAGAAAAAAGGGGGAAATACCCCGTAAAAGTTATCGAAACCTTAATGAAAATCACACCATCATATTCAGCGTAACAGAGAACCCTACTGCAGAGGTTTCAAGCTCCTATCTACAAAAATGTGGAATTTTGCATTTTTTGCCAGAAGAAAGATCACGGATGCGTGTTTATTTGTTTTTTTGTTGTTGTTTTTTCCAGGGGCGATCGTATCGACCCAGTGGTCCTAGAATATCGCTGGAGGGCTCATTGGAATGGAAATTAAAAGTTATAGTTCCCTTTTAAAGTGACCAAAAAATGGAGGGCAACTAGGCCCCCTCCCACGCTCATTTTGTTCCCAAAGTCACCCGATCAAAATTTTGAAATAGCCATTTTGTTCAGCATGTTCGATAATATTATAGGTATGTCTTTTAGGATGACTTAATCCCCCGAAGTTCCCGGGGGGAGGGCTGGAAGTTACGAACTTTACCCAATGTTAACATATAGTGTTGGTTAATGGAAAGTATACAGATGTTCTCAGGGGGGATTTTTTCTGGTAGTGGGGGGATGGGTTGGGGGTTATGTGGGAGGATCTTTCCATGAAGGAAGTTTTCATGAGGGAAGGGACATTGCTATGAATGGGACACCGGATTTCCCAGCATTATTTAAAAAAAAGATCAGAAATTAAATATAAAAAAACAAGTTTTTCAACTGCAACAGCAGCAACATCAAAACTTAGACGAACAGAAAATATTACATATATGATTGGGTTCACCTCCTAGTCAATACCTTGTTCTTTAAGACTAAGATTTTTTAGTACTTTCATAAGAGCTATTTATTCTAATTAACGGCCTTTGTGATTTAGCGGTCATTTTTAAAGAATTGGAACAAAATTCGAACTTTAGCTTAAACAGCAAGGTATTGACTAGGGGGCGAACCCCCTAATACACGTATTAAAAATAAATGAATATAGAAGTTCGTTACGTAAGTTAATTCGTAAGTTACGTATATTTATTACTAATAAAAAAGGAATGTAAGTAAAATTAAACAAGTTTCGAGAAAGCCATTTAACCAAATAAAAGTAAATTAATATACAAATTTTGTTTGGCGTCGCCCTTACCTCATACGTTGGTACATCTATTAACAAAAACTTCCTTCGGATTTGCAATGCAAAGACGGGGTCAAGACACCACAATTCCATCGAAAACAAACGTTTCCACAGCGATCCAGTCCCTCTCCATAACTAATTCAGGCCAGTTTCTATTTTGTGGCGTAAGGGGTCACAAAGATAAACACTAGCCAAGGTAGTTCTTGGTTTTAATTAAACATATAAAACATTTTTATTAGTAAAAAAGAAAATGAGTTATACTCAAAATATTTGTTTAGTAGGAGAGGAAGTTCCTACCCTCCCATCATGCATATTGCACAGTTATTCATAAAATCTTTTTGGGAATATGTGTAATGTTTGCTAATGATTATACCTTCTTCAATGGAGATTATCCAGGACACTATTGCGATATTGTATATAAAAATCAGGTACAAAATTCAAATTTTGATTTGAATTTTAGTACCTTAAAAGACTGTTCCACGAGTCTTTCTTTTGTTCATTTTTGTGCCACTAAGGTGGTTAATTCAAATGTTGAAAGGATGAAAAAACATATTATGTAAATTTTGCAATCTTTTTCATTTTAAACTCTTATGCGTTTTTAAAATGCATTGATGCACTTCAGAAATGTTTCTCCTATGTTTCCTACATAGGAAACATATACACATTTTTAACATATTTATAGAAATATATACTTTTATTCTAAGCCTGGTGTTTAGTAGGCCAGATAATTATTTGTATTTTAATGGTTTAGCTGCGGTAAATCCAGTATTTGGGAATGGATAATGCCTTTCATAGGTTATATTTAATAAGTTTACATAAGGTCATAACGCCTAGGGCGTGCAGGCCGTCATTACATAAGGTCATAACGCCTAGGTCGTGTAGGCCGTCATAATATAAGGTCATAACGCCTAGGGCGTACAGGCCGTTATTACATAGGGTCATAACGCTTAGGGCGTAAAGGCCATAGTTACATAAGGTCATAACGCCTAGGGAGTATAGGCCGTCTTTACATAAGGTCATAACGCGTAGGGCGTACAGGCCATCATTACACAAGGTCATAACGCCCAGAACGCACAAGCCGTTATAACATAAGGTCATACAGCCTATGACGTATAGACCGTCATTACATAAGTTCATCACGTCTAGGGCGTACAGACCACCATTATAGAAGGTAGTAAAGCCTCTGGCATTATAGGCCGTATAACGCCTACGGCGTAATAGGCCTTCTGGTAAGGGATAAGCTGGTCTGGATATTGCAGCTCAGAATAGGCTTAGCTTCTAATTATTAAGACTTTATAGTTGGTTAAAATTAGACACCGATCCCGGAACAGATGATATGGTCTCTTTGGCAGAGTCGCTGGACCTTGTATACGAAGTACTGGGTGACACCATTTTCCCCAGGCCTATCATTACAGTCCAACAGCCTCGCTCGGCGGCAGAGCTGGTTTTGACAATTGAGCCATTCAAGAGAAAACAGCTTATCACGTTATGTTTCACCCCAATGCTGAAAAAATTCATCAAGCAGCGCTCAGAAGAACTGCAGTCAAAAACAAAGAATAAGCCACTCTCAGAACGTGATAATTCCTTTGATCCCCTCGACATACCGCGCCGAGAGAAAGCACAGACTTTCACTCTTCGAGTAAAATTTTCCCCTTTTCCTTAGTTTTTACCCCTTTCTAAATATTGGCAGCTGGCAACCCTGATGATACGTAAAAATCATGAAAAAGAAAATTACAGAAGTTAATGTTTGTGTCTTAGTTGTAATTATTTGTATTTTAATCATTTGAGTGTATTAAACCCAATATTTATGGTATGGTATATTACTCATTAAATAAAGATTATAACAGGCCGTCATTATATAAGGTCATAACGCCTTGGGCGTACAGACCGGAATTACACAAGGGCATAACACCATTGGGTGTACAGACTACCATTACATAAGTTCATAACACCTTGGGTGTACAGACCGTCATTACATAGGGTCACAACACCTTGGGTGTACATGACGTCATTGCATAAGGTCAAATCACCTTGGGCGTACAGACCGGCATTACATAAGATATTAACACCTTGGGTCTACAGGTCACCTTTACATAAGTTCATAACGCCTTGGGAGTACAGACCCTCATTACATACGTTCATAAAGCTTCGGAAGTAGAGACCACCATTATATAATTTCATGACGCTTTGGAAGTACATACAGCGATTGTACAATATTGTAGCGACTACAGTGCTATCATATAGGTCTGGTGTAGCATATGGTAAGTTTTTCTGGTGATTAGAGTTGAATTTACTTCCGGCGTTCAATTATAAATATGCTATGCTAGCTGGATAAACCCAAAGTTCATTTTTTTACCATCAACTGGATAAGTAGAGGACATAAAGTTCATATCAGTTGACAGAAAGTCATTCTTTGCCTTAGATTCTTCTACACGAGTGACTCTGAGCATAATATCATACAGTGACCTCACGTTAGGTACTGTCATAAATATGTTAAAAGGCAGAGAACGTCTCTCCTGACACTATCCCAAAAACTGATAAAGGTCTTGGATTCTGTTAATAGAAGTCAGAAGCATCTTTCAAATATTCTTTCTAGAGCATACTCAAAATTATTATCTCTGGAAAGTATTTCATGTTTCCGCCGACTTTAAGGACCTAACTCACAGAATGAGGTTAGGGTTCACTTTCAAAAACAAAATATATCAGTTCAAAGTGCCATGGTGACCTATGGGCATCTTCAAACCATCCAATGGCATGCTTACATGAACAAAAAAATTCTGCACAATTACCAAAAGTCACTAGTACAGAACAATGTAAAGACCATTATGATTTCTGTAGCTCAGACTTGGGTTCATTCTGAGCCAGATATTTGATGATTCTCTTGCACAGACTCGGGTTCAGGTGAGCGAGAAATCGGAACTGCGACCTATGCGACGGATCATATTTCTCGGGTTTTCTGGTAGACCAGGAGATAAAGAGGGTGTACCCCGGAAAAGATTTAGAACTTGATACATGCAATCAAGGCAGCTCTGGAAAAATCGCATGCCTCAATAAGGCAACAGATGAAGCTGATTAGACTCATCAATGCGGGCTCAAGAGCAATTCCTTTCAACAGACTACATCTCAGGAAATGTCAGTTACTAATGCTCAGATTGTGGGGACAAGTCTTGGAGCAACATAGATTTAAACATCCTAATTACGACAGAGATTAAAGAGGTATTTTCACAGTGGCTGAACAAAAATTGGCTGAGTCAAGGCCTTCCTCTCAAGCCTCCTATTGTTTCCAAAACAATATTCACTCACAGCTCAACCTAAGGGCGAGGTGGCTATCTAGAGGACCCACATCAAGACACTTCGGAGACTTAGTCTCCAGAAGAGAAATCTCTTCAAATAAATTGCCTCGAGATGAGAGCCGTAGCCAACACAATCAAAGCCTTTGCGGAGGAGCTAAGAAACGAGGTAGTCATAATAGCGACGGACAACTCGACTGTAGTCAATTACATAAACAAAGAGGGTGGAACCCGATCTTTCTCCCTAGAGGAGGAACCCATAAAGCTCTTCGAGATTACGATGGCCCTGAACTTTCACTTGAGGGCAAGACACATCGCCGGATAGCTCAATCTAGTAGTCGGCACACTGTCACGAGAAGGAAAAGATATGCCCACGGAATAGAGTCTCTACGACAGTGTCTTCGGAGCCCTGTCAAAAGAGTATGGACTGCCAGAAGTCTATCTATTTACGAATCGATTGAACCGGAAGATCGACGTATATTTCTCACCAGTTCCAGATTCTCTTGCGATCGGCACAGATGCCCTTGTCCAAGATTGGTCGAACAAACACAGCTATGCCTTCCCTCCCTTTGCCCTGATCCCAAAGGTTCTGGAGAAGGTTCGAAAGTCTGAACTGCCGAAATAATGCTAATTGTTCCGCGAGGGCCTCGCCAAGCTTGGTACACGAATCTTCTCAACCTGCTAGTAGACTTGCCTATACCCCTCGGATATTATTCAGATCTCCTCCAGCAGAGTTGACTTCACCACCCAGCACTAAGGAATCTAAATTTACACGGCTGGAAGATATCGAGCGTGGACTCGAAAAGAGAGGTTTTTCTAAAGAATCAGCCCGTGCAATTGCCCGGTCGAGTGACGATCTACCATTGAATTGTTCAATGGAAAATGGCGAGTGTTCGTAGGTTGGTGTAGTGAAAGGAAGATTAATCCTCTCGCAACCAGTACTCAGACAGTTTCAGAATTCATGATATATCTAAAGACTGGTCGAAACCTCGCACCATCAACGGTAGAAGGTTGTAAAGCAGCAATATGCGGAACGCTAGCTCTAGTTACAGGAACAGATATCAGCCAAAATACTTGTTTGACGAAAACGGTACATAATATTGACACGAGTCACCGCGGAAATACCTTGATATTACTGCATAGGGTCGTGGCCTTGTTCTAAGGTATTTAGAACTTCACGATTTCTTGACCTGTGGAATATTGATATGAAGGATGTTACTCTTAAGACGGTATTCATTACTGCCATTGCATCTGGTCGTCGAAGGAGTGAAATACATGCCTTGACTTTCAGTACAGCACAATTTTCGGGTAATTCAGTAACTCTCAGGTTTCTCCCTTCGTTTAGACCCAAAACCGTGAAGCCTCATGTGATACCTTCTCTTATTCTTCTTCCCGTGCTAGATGTAGATCCAGCGCTGTGTCCAGTGAGAAAACTATCGGCCTACGCACAGCGAACAGCTAACGTGGCGGTCAGAAAAGGGAGAAAAAGGTTCTTCATTCCTTTTTCTAAAACCGCACCACGAGAGGTGGCAGCTGGAACCATTTCTTCTTGGATAAAGCAGGCCATAAGTATTGCATATGAGGCAGCAAAAGAAGAGTGTAGAAAAAGGAAAGCACATGATACAAGATCCTTGACGGCGTCATGGGCGCTATCAAAATCAGTACCACTTACTGATATAATGAGTACTGATGGCTGGTCTTCGGAGTCTTCTCCTAGACAACACTATCTTCATGAAATAGAAGATCGAACCGATGCTCAATATTTTGTTGCGGTTCAGACATTTTTGTAGTTTATACATTTGAATACTTGAGTTTGAAACTAATATTTTATATTAGTTGGTTTATGAACCCACCACCAACTCGTTTAGAATCTTAGCTTTCGTTAATAGATGTACCAACGTATTAGGTAATGGCGACGCCAAAACCGAACTTTCGAAGGAAAGCTCAGTTTGGCTAGCCGATACTTACCTCATACGTTGGTACATAGAGACCCTCCCTCCTCCCCGCTCATTGAGAATTAAGGAATTATAAGGGATTTAGTTCAAAATAGACATGAATCTGAACTGGCTATGGAGAGGGACTGGATCGCTGTCGAAACGATCGTTTTCGGTGGAATTGGGGTGTCTTGACCCCGTCTTTATATTGAAAAACCAAAGAAAGCTTTTGTTAATAGATGAACCAACGTATGAGTTAAGTATCGGCTAGCCAAACTGAACTTTCTTTCGAAAGTTCGGTTTTTAATTATTCATGTACGGTAAGCCAAGATCAAAACCTGCATTAATTCAAAAAATTCAAAAATTAAATAAAAAACACAAGTTTTTTTTTAACTGAAAGTAAGGAACGACGTTAAAACTTAAAAGAACAGAAATTATTCCGGATAAGAAAGGGGCTGTCCCCTCTTCAACGTCTCGCTCTTTACGCTAAAGTTCGACTTTCTCACCACTCTTTTTTTTTAAAATAAAAAACTTTAGCGTAAAGAGCGAGGCGTTGAAGAGGGGACAGCCCCTTTCATATCCGGAATAATTTATGTTCGTTTTAAGTTTTAACGTCGTTCCTTACTTTCAGTTAAAAAAAAAACTTGTTTGTTTTATTTAATTCTTATAAAAGGCGAGTTAATTTTTGTGGGCCAGTCGGAAAAGCTTGCCAAGGCTTGTGTTACCACTTTTTCAATATTTTGTACGTTAGAACCTGTTATTATTACACACAGAGAGTCAGGGAAATGATAGATACTTTATTAGTGACTGAAACGGAAACCAGGTATTGCACATCTATAACTACAATAGCCTAAATGTAAATTGACACAAAAAGAAATGAGAAATAAGCACAACAAGTCATAAAAAAGAGAAAACTACGGATAAAGTATAAGAGGAAGGAGAAAAACAAACAAAAAAAAGTACTAGAAGCTGAATGGTAACCGAACTCTAAAAAACGGAATTTTGATACCAATAGATACATAAAAAAAAATCAGATTTTAATGGTGATTTCAAATATATAAGTTTCATCAAGTTCAGTTTTACTCATCAAAAGTTACGAGCCTGAGAAAATTTGGTTGATTGTAGAAAAAAGGGGGAAATACCCCCCAAAAGCTATAGAACCTTAATGAACATCACACCACCATATTCAGCGTATCAGAGAACCCTACTATAGAGGTTTCAAGCACCTGTCTACAAAAATGTGGAATTTTGCATTTTTTGCCAGAAAAAAATATCACGCATGTGTGTTTATTTGTTTTGTTGTTGTTTTTTTCCCCCAGGGGTGATCGCATCGACCCAGTGGTCCTAGAATATCGTGGGTGGGGCTCATTGGAACGGAAATGAAAAGTTCTAGTGCCCTTTTTAAGTGACCAAAAAAATGGATGGCAACTAGGCCTCCTCCCACACTCATTTTTTTCCCAAAGTCACCCGATCAAAATTTTGAGATATCCATTTTGTTCAGCACGGTCGAAAATATGATAACTATGTCTTTTAGGATGACTTAATCCCCCGAAGTCCCCTGGGGGATGGCTGAAAGTTATGAGCTTTACCCAATGTTAACATATAGTATTGGTTATTGGGAAGTATACAGACATTTTCAGGGGAGATTTTTTCTGGTAGGTGGGGGGTGTGTGTTGGAGGTTGTAGAAGAAGAAGAATAAGTTTATTTAACAAACAAATTACATGAATAAATAATTTTCCAAACTGGCAGACGGGGAGCAGGGCTCGAAAATTGTATGGGAGGATCTTTCCATGAAGGAAGTTTTCATGGGAGAAGGGACATTGCTATGAAGGGGGTGCCGGATTTCTCAGCATTATTAAAGAAAAAGATCATGAATTAAATAAAAAAACAAGTTTTTCAACAGAAAGTAAGGAGCAACATCAAAACTTAAAACGAACAGAAAATATTACGTATATGATTGGGTTCACCCCCAAGTCAATATCTCGCTCTTTAAGCCAAATATTTTTCAGTACTTTCATAAGAGCTATTATTCTAATTAACGGCCTTTGTGAATAAGGGGTCATTTTTAAAGAATTGGAACAAAATTCGAACTTTAGCTTAAAGAGTAAAGTATTGACTAGTAGGCGAACCCTCTAATATACGTATTAAAAAACTATGAATATAGAAGTTCGTTACGTAAGTTAATTCGTAAGTTACGTATATTTATTACTAATAAAAACGTTCGTAAATAAAATTAAACAAGTACCGAGAAAGTCATTTAACCAAATAAAAGTAAAACTAATATGCAAATTTTTTTTTTAATTATTCATGTACGGTGAGCCAAAATCAAAACCTGCATTAATTCAAAAACTTTCAAAAATTAAATAAAAAAAACAAGTTTTTTAACTGAAAGTAAGGAACGACGTTAAAACTGAAAACGAATAGAAATCATTCCGTATATGAATGGGGCTGTCCCCTCCTCAACGCCTCGCTCTTTACGCTAAAGTTTGACTTTCTCACGACTCTTTTTTTTAACAATAAAAAAATTTAGCGTAAAGAGCGAGGCGTTGAGGAGGGGACAGCCCCTTTCATATACGAAATAATTTCTATTCGTTTTAAGTTTTAACGTCGTTCCTTACTTTCAGTAAAAAAAAATTTGCTTTTTTTATTTAATCAAACAGTTCGTGGTAACGAACTGTAAGTAAGGAGTGACACGGCTCAATGGTAACCGAAACTCTAAAAAACGGATACCAAGTCTTTGCCATAAAAAGTTAAGCGCCTGAGAAAATTTGGCTGTTTTAGAAAAAAGGTGGAAAGACCCCCTAAAAGTTATAGAACCTTAATGAAAATCACACCATCATATTCAGCGTATCAGAGAACCCTACTGTAGAGGTTTCCAGCACCTGATCGTATTGACCCAATGGTCCTAGAATATCGTGGGAAGGTTCATTGGAACTGAAATTAAAAGTTCTAGTGCCCTTTTTAAGTGACCAAAAAAAATGGTGGGCAACTGGGCCTCTTCCCACGCTCATTTTTTTCCCAAAGTCACCCAATCAATATTTTTCGAAAGCTATTTTGTTCAGCATGGTCGAAAATATGATAACAATGTCTTTTAGGATGACTTAATCCCCCTAAGGCCCCCTGGGGAGGGCTGAAAGTTATGAACTTTACCAAATGTTAACATATAGTATTGGTTATTGGGAAGTATACCGATGTTTTCAGGGGGATTTTTTCGGGTAGGGGGGAGGGGGTGATGTCGGAGGATTTTTCCATGAAGGAAGTTTTCATGGGGGAAGGTATATTGCTGTAAAGGGGGCGCCGGATATCCCAGCATTATTAAAGAAAAAGATCAGAAATTAAGTAAAAAAAACAACAAGTTTTTTAACTCATTGTGATTATGGGGTCATTTTTAAAGAATTGGAAAAAAATACAAACTTTAGCTTAAAGAGCAAGGTATTGACCAGGGGGCGAACCCCCTAATATACGTATTAAAAATCTATGAATATAGAAGTTTGTTACGTAAGTTAATTCGTAAGTTACGTAGATTTATACTAACAAAAACGTTCGTAAATAAAATTAAACAAGTTTCGAGAAAGTCATTTAAACACATAGAAGTAAAATTAATATGCACATTTTTTTTTTAATTATTCATGTACTGTGAGCCAAAATCTAAACCTGCATTAATTCAAAAACGTTCAAAAATTAAATAAAAAACAAGTTTTTTTAACTGAAAGTAAGGAACAACGTTAAAACTTAAAACGAACAGAAATTATTACATATATGAAAGGGACTGTCCCCTCCTCAACGCCTCACTCTTTACTTTAAAGTTTTTTATTGTTAAAAAAAAATAGAATTGTGAGAAAGTAAACTTTAGTCTAAAGAGCGCGGCGTTGAGGAGGGGACAGTCCCTTTCATATACGTTATAATTTCTGTTCGTTTTAAGTTTGTCCAATAAAAGTCAGACATACTCCCGCCATTTACCCGTGCAGCCCCAGCCCTATGGGCAAAGGTCGTAGTGTATGTCCTGGGAGCACAGACCATTCTATAGATAGAGTTGTCATAGAACTTCAATAGGTTCTCATTCAATCTGAAACTGAGAGGATTAGTGCGCCTTGTGATATTTAAAAATGATAGGAGCATAATAAACGCCCCACTCACGCATGTATTTCCTTCAAACAAATCCAATCAAAATTTTCAGATAGTTATTTTGTTCAACTTAGTAGAAAGCTCTGGAAATTAGGTCTTTGAGAATGACCTAAGGGTAAGAGTTGTATTTTATGCCCTGGAGGCATATAAGGTGTTAATAGAAAGCGTTGTCGTTTCTAAAAGTGTTCATTGGGTTGGAAATCGAAAGGCCTAGTGCCCTTTTTAATAGTCGAAAGTGATTGGAAGGCTTGACATTTTTATAGTTAAGATCGATGTGGGTATAATGTATTATTTTTCGTTGTTGTTGTTGTTTAGGCCAGGGCACTTCGTATCGAAGGAGTTGTCATGGGAACTTTGAATAGGGCTCATTCGATTGAAAACAGAAAGGGCTGATGCCCTTTTCAATAGTCTAAAGTGATTGGAGGGCAACTAGTCCCACTTCCACTCCCACCCTCCCGTATGCCCATTATGTTTAAAAACTAAATGTTGCCTTAAGAGTAAATCAAAATTCACTGTGATAATGTTAATTCCCAATAAGGCATCTCAGCAGTATCCCAAGAACGACTGAGGGTGTTTAGTTCAAACTTTCGGGGCTACTTCTGCTCTTAAAATTTAACCAAATCAAAATAGCGTAAGTTTATCCAAGCAATCAAAGAAAGTAAACAGATTTTTTTTGCGAATGATGTCCAGTTTTCCATTTCAGGTCAACTAGAGGAGGTATGAAACTAAATTAAACAGTACTATTTGTGTCCAAAATTTTAAAGGGTGCATGTTGTTAAAAATTGCTGAAAATTTTTCTCCAGCATGCAAATATCAGGCCAAACTATTAAGTCTTACAAAACGAAAAGATTTAAAGTATTATTTTCTATTTCCCCGAAAAGACTATGTCAATATAAAACGAACAGAAATTAATTAGAAAAATTTTTTCCCCAAAATAAGTTTTTCAAAGAAAAGTAAAGAACTCCATTAAACAGAAAAATAGCAAAAACAAAATCAAATAATCTACCAAGCGTGAAACTACCACAAATCAGAATCGATAAATAAATTAAACTCAAAACGAGCAGAAATTAACATAAGTTGGGCGCAAAACCCCTGTGCCTTCCCAAGGCTAGAACAAAATTTGCACTTTACTGAAAAATACAAATGAATGTGAATTGTCAGTTTAATATACATATACTGATATTTAGTAGTCAAAATGCTAATATTATTTGATTTATCAGTTATACAAGTAAAAACATTTAGTTTTTTTTAATTAATAGTAACTAAATATTGACAGGGGTCACTCTTTATTTGTAGTATTCTTTTCACAGTTTTTTTCTGAGTTTTCAACTCTGACTCTCTTAGATCCAAAGTTTGTGGGCCATCCTCTCAGTATCACCCCCAATTACTCATGTTCAAATTTAGTTTTCGTATAAGAATGATGGTTATTAGTAGAGTAGTACTTTATACTTCTACAAGACATATAGGAATTACCATGTTATTCTACGACTTTATGTTCCTTCCCATGCTATTTGCCTACAGCTCTACACCTTTTCAAAGAGAGTAAGTAGAACCTGTCAAAGAGTTTGATAACCTCTAGCTTAAAAAAAGTTGAAAAAAAATGTCAAAAAAAAATGCTCATTACAAACATTATTTTTCTAGTAGTAAAGGTCACGACTAACATTTCTATATCATTCTCATTTTGAATTTGGAAAATATTAAATGTGATTTTCTTATGTTTTAAGTATGCAACAGGTTAATCTAAGAGATATAAAAAAAAGTAGAAAAAATATATCATGTTAAAAAATAAAAATAAAGTTAAAAAAAAATTCAGAAAAAATTCAAAAAACAATTGGAGCTTCGGGATAGGGACCTGTGGGGGTTGAGGTCCCTGGTGGTTAGGGTCATTGCTGCTTATGATCCTTGATGGTTCGTACTCATATACACCTCACTACTTCATTTGTAAGGATTTCTCTGGATTGTTCTGAATTTCTTTATTAAAATTCTTTTCTTCCCATCTACATCTCTATTAGTATCAACTTTTTAGTACACTATAACGTTAGACCCTATTTTAGATTGATAACACTGTTCAAACGTCACTTGTGTATTATACAGAACACATCGAAGAAGTAAAGCCAGGTCAACTCACAAGGTCATTCTATCATCGTTAACCATTTTCATAGATTGACGCTCTTTCAAATTTATAATAAATAAGCTATGAGTTAACAAGCCCTTCGGGCTTACCTTAACTAATAATTAGTTTAACCCTTTTTTACCACCTTCATTCAATCCAATTCGCAAATTTTATCTAGCTCTGTTTTGTTTTCCTATTAACTCTGTTTTTAACTAGCTGAAAGCCTAATAAGTCACTATGTCAAAATCAACGATGTTCAAACTGCAGCAATGCTAAGCTGTGTCTTTGGCAGCAAAACTGAAAGCCTTTTACAGTCCAATTCGCAAATGCTATACACTTTTTTCGCAGACAGAGTTAGCTTTTACGCAAAATGATATAAAACCATATGCCAATCAATTCTAGACACGATGCATTCTTAATCAAGCCCGATGAGATTCCTTTAAGCTAAAGGTTATCAAACTCTTTGACAGGTTCTACTCACTCTCTTTGAAAAGGTGTAGAGCTGTAGGCAAATAGCATTGGAAGGACTATAAAGTCGTAGAATAACATGGTAATTCCTATATGTCTTGTAGAAGTATAAGGTGCTACTCTACTGTCATTCCGGGAAGGGTACACCATTAACATTATTTGTCAAGGGAAGGGGGTGAATGAAATATCAAGTAAGTTCCCAGCTACCATTGTTCTGCTTTTAAAGACGACTCCTTCGGTTAGAAACTTTAATAAGGGATTCCCAAATCCCTCCTTCTTGTTTGAAGTCAGTACATGAACATAATCGTTTGTGTTGCCGCACACTTAGCATGTTACTGAAACAAGAGGAGAGCACCCATACTGCACAATAATTGATGGCTTAGTCCAAAATCTTCCTTCAGATTGAACGGAGGTTAGTTAATAGATTCCTTTCCCCTCCTTCCATGATTTATCTGAAAAGCCCCTCAATTAAAGTTAAGTGATTCATGCATAAATTTATATCTTCAAGAAAGAATTTTCTACCAAGCGGCATTATCACCATTTCAGAAATTTAACTGAATAGTATTTGAGCCCTCTTCATACCAGAATTGTTATTCTGCCCCTCAAGATGACAGAAACCACCAATTATCTGTGGCACGATCTCTTGTAAAAAGGGCACTAGAACTTTCAGTTTCTGTTTGACTAGGCCGTCGTCTGAAAATTTTAGAATAGTAGCTTGATTTAATCAGCCATGGAAGAAAACTGTAATGTGTATGTGATCTATTTTTGTGAAAAATTCGAACTTCCACATTTTCTAGACAGGGGCTTGAAACCTCTGCTATAGAATTCTCTGATATTTGAATTTGATAGTCTAATTTTCATCAAAATCAATCCGTTTTAGAATGTTTTTTCCTTATTCTTCAATCATAAAATTTTCTCAGGGTAATTACTTTTGATGGTAATTCTAGATTTAACAATTTTTAAACTTTTGAATCGGCATGAATATTAGATTATTTATTTATGTGCTGTTATCAAAACTCTTTTTTTCAAAGTATAGGCTACTAGTAGGACGGGCCACTTTTCGCCTACAGTTCATTACCATGAACAGTCTGATTTCGTCTAAGCTAATATTTTAATTTAAAAAGAATGATAAAAACTTTTTTATCCTACTATCCAAAGTCATGTGCAGAGGACAGTCCAAGCCAAAACATTAATTCCTAGGACTGCGCCGACCTACAAAAGGCATTATGCATAATCAGGTTCTATTTAGCGGATAATCAGCTTTAATTTCCACTAAAAATAAAAAAAATAAAAAACTGAAACTCGAAATCTTATCTGTTGCCGTTGGCGTCACTCCCGGCAAATCGCAGATAAGAGTCGTTTAGTGACTATTGGTATCGGAGAAAATTTTGGTGACTATTTAGTATAGTTAGAAATTTTATTGGAACACAATCAAACATTATGGCTAACGTAAGAGCTACCAAATCTGGATTTGCTGCCGAGGCACAAAGAAAGGTAAGCATATGCAGCCTTTTTTTTCGCAACTTCAAGTTCAAAATCCAAATAGTACGAGATAAAATAAAATCAATATACATGTAAGGACGTTGTCTTGATACGATGAAAAAAAAACTAGGGATATTGCATAGCAGAAATCAAAAATAAGTAGAGTAGGTAATAATATAGCCCCATATTGCGAATGATTGCTCTTTTTGGCCATCAATCTGGGACCAAACGAAAAACAAGTCGCCTCCTATGGGGTGGGGTGAGGTTATAAGGAAGGATTTAAGGGAAACTGGACATGGGAGGAGGTCAAGAGTGAAGCTTTGAGTAGACTGGGGTGGGGAATTATGCGCAGCTTTTTTGGTCTTAAGTAGCTTGGTACTGGATCTAGTTTATGTAGCAGCATATAGTGACAGTAGCAGCATATATGAGGGAATAATACATCTTATAAAAATAAAATAAAAGCAAAATGATAAAAATACAAAATAAAGAAGTAGCTGATCATATTTTATCAAATTCCATCCATCAAAGATCAAGTCCCCGCGCTTTGATTCCATAATTGTATGGCACATCGGTTCAAATTGCTAAAAATAGAAGTAAGTCATAACCGTGAATTGGGAATATATCTACCTTATTGCCATGCCTTTCAATATTTTATCGAAGCTTTATTATATTAAAAAAAAATTACTGAAGTCTGTCAAGCGTAAAACTTTTGAGTCATTTCAGGGACTAATAAAAGTGTTAGGATATAAGGACTTACAGAGCTTTTTGATTCTTCTTACGAAAAATTACTAGGTGAAATTAAGATCTTTCCTGAATTTTGAGAATCCAAATGAATAAATCATCAAATTCCCAAAATTAATAATGGGAAAAGTCGTTTGACAAATGAGCCTTTTAGAAGCTAATCTCGTCATGATTAATTTTTCAAATTTGTTGATTGTTTTAACTTAAAAGGATTTCAAAATTATTTTGAAGGGAAGGAAATCCTTAAAGGGAGACTTTTTTACACTATGTAAGGTAAATAGCAGTACTTATCAAATGTGGTAAAACTCAACAAACAAAAAACTATCTAGTCCTAGGGATATTTTCTCAAAACAAGGATTATAAAAAAAAATTGGCCAAACCTTTTCCCCATCATTCTTTCAATAAGGTTTTAAAAGCCAACTTGACCAAATTCATTTTAAGACGTGCTTGCAAACAGTTTCGATTCTCAACCAAATAAGTAAACCATACACTGTTTACAATTAGTGCCCATTATGGTTTATGCACTATTATGAAAGCCAGCTTTTTTTCTGCTTTTTTTATGGATTTTGTTCAAAAACATAGGGTGGGGGATCCTATAGCCCCCTCCCCCTTTCAGAAGAACTTGAAGTTTTTCCGATTGTCTTTTTTTATTTCTTGTACGTTCTGTGAAAATCTGTTGATTTTTTTTAAATTTGGGTGCATCTCCCCCAAAAGATTCCAAATAAACTCTCATATGCATACCTGGCTGTGTCAAACTAGCCTCCGGACAGTTAAAAATGTAATACAAGAGAATGGACCTAAGAACACAAACAGAATTCCGATTTTGGAGGGGTCCAGATTGTTTTTTTTTGGGGGGGGGCAAGGGATGGATCTTTACAATGCTGTAATATCAAAGCAGATCTACTCAACAATGATACAACTTGGATAATAAGAAAATACTAAGTAACGGTAGCGGCAGCCAGTAAAATTAAATAAAGTACTCATCACAAAGATTCTTTCCATAATTCGTTATATTATACGATTCGTCTGTTTTTGTGTTTCCCCATCCCCTTTGTCGAGTAAATTTCCACGTATATTTCCGTCCCCAAGATCCTTTTTTTAAACTAACAAGTGATTAATACTTGACCCAACAAAATTATTCAAGAGTATGTTTTCTTCCTTTTTTTCCTTCCATTTTTTTTTTTTTTTTTGTTTCTTATGTGATTATGTATAGCGAATGTTTTTAAGCAATCCTGGGAGGAAAAAATAGAACTCATCAAAATAGAAAACTAAAATAATTAAATCTACTGCCCTAAGCCTAGCAGTTGGATATACAAGCAGTTTAAAGTATTATTGAACTTGACGTACATGAATATTTATCGACAGTCCATCAATTGCTTTTAGTACTGAAGAAAAGAATAATTTTAGTATTTTACAAAGGATAAAATTCAAATTAATTCACACAATGACATCAGAAGATGTAAGAGTCAATAAGCTTTGCCGCTCCCATCAAAGTTGAGGTAAAAGACTATCGACCAAGTTATTTGGAATGCATCATAAACACATATTAATAAAATTATCACATGTTACCGTAATAACGCTGACTTAGTAAAGGGCAACGTCTCTTATGAATAATTGCTATTATCATTCTAGCCTCATCATACAGAGCGTCTGTTCGCAAAAATGTGAGATTGTAAATTCTAGGAGTTCTGTTGCCTTTTTTAAGGGCCAAAACCGACAAGGGCAGATCTAGAGCAAAGTCTTGGGGGAAGGGGGTGGAGGTATTGTGACAAGGGTGTTAATAATTGACCAATTTGCTAGTTTAAAAAAATGGAATGAGGGTGCTAGAAAACTCTTGGGTCAGGGCCCCCAAGCCCCTCTCCCCCTGGATCCGCCTCTTACATCGATTGTAGAAAGCTGACACCCATTCATTGCCCCATAATATCAAGGCGTGCCCACAACCCCAAATGGTACTGTAATATAAACTTAATTGTTCGTTTTAATCATAATGTTTGAAAGGGCCAAATGTGTTCCCAAAAGTTGACATTGTGCATGAAGTTCTTGGGTCAAGGGCCCAAACTATAAAAATGCCGAAATGAAACAGACTTCATGCGTATATTTTGATAAGAAAAAAATAAAAAGTGTTTCAAAGAAAATAAAGAGCCATAGGAGATCAGAAATAAAGTCATTCTAAGACGAGTAGAGATAGGCAAATAGTTATCCAAACTTAAAGACGAATAGAAATTATTATACATTACACCCAAAAAACGGAAATTAAGATGTATAATCACATCAAATATTAATATCGTGGATACTGCTGTAGATGAATAAATAAATTGTAAAGCGAGTGGAAATTAAAATGAAAAAAAAGTCAAACTTAAAACGAACAGAAATTGCAACATGGTGGAGAAGAACTAATACCCTATAAACCTTTTGAAGGCTACAGTGTCATTAGCTCTTTACTGAAAACGACTTATATTTCATGCAGTGTGTTTTTATTTGTCATAGATTCAACAGCAAAAAATCATAACAAAAAATTATAATATTATAAGCAATGTATCCACTTTTCTCTTCAAACAAACTGTAAAGCCTCGGTGAGTTTTGACATCTTCCTTTTTGTCGAAATACGGATTGGGAATTCAGTAGATCTCTCAAAAATTTGGCATAAGTGGAAACACTGATTACAAAACTAATCGTGCTTAAGTGGTTCTACTCCCCCCCCCCCTCTCTCTAACCCTTTAAACGACTCGAGTGTTATTTTTGCAACAGTTTTTATTCTTTGTCAACAAAAAGTTGACAAAGAATAAAAAAAATGAAAAATAAAATCACCTTAATAATCGAGACAGCTGGAAAGAAATACTGAAAATAGAGTGAATGTTTTATGTATAGTAGGCTTATATTAATCCTTGAAATTTTAGCAACTTTTTAATTTTTTAGAAAAGGTTATTTCAAAACAAAAATATTTAAAATATATTTGGTTTTCAACGAAGGACATATGATGCTACAACCTCTTGAATTGCTAGGGAAAAGTAGCTCTACTCCTGTTTGCAGTAATTTCTGTTCGTTTTAAGTATGACTTGATAATTCATTGTAATCTCTACTTGTTTTAGGATTTATTTATCCATCTACAGCAGTATCTGTCATCTTTATGTTTGGTTTAATTATTTGTTCTGGTTTCTGTTTGCTTTGGGTATAATTTATTCATTGTTAGAAATTTATGTTCGTTTTCAGTTTGGATTAATACAGGAAATTGTTTCTGCTCGTCTTAGCCTTTGATATTGCTTTTAACTTTTCTTTAAAAACTTCTTTTTTGGAAAATGTTAAAAAAAATTATCTTCTCTTGGTTTTGATAGCCTGGATGTACATAGTATCTTTTGATTTGGCTATACCCTCTGTCCTAGGACACGGAGCAACATCCATTTGACCCCACCCCCCTAAAAGTTTTCTGAAAGTTTCGACATGATACCCCAAACCGGAAAAGATACTACAGATCCATCATTTGGAAAATCTGGAAGAGTTCTATGTTTTTTATTTTCCTAGCTAATTAACTATAAAAGAGCTATAAGTCTCATATAAGGGTGAATCTCCAGAATTTTTACTGGAGGGGAAAGAGGGGTCCAGATCCGGAGATTCAAGGCCCATGGGCTATATAATAATTTGTTTCTCCAAATTATTGGGGGTAACTACCCCCCCCCCTTGTCTCCCGCAAAGGATGCCCCAGGTCTCATAGGAGCTCGTAGTGCACAATGTTTTGGTGGATCAGAGATATGTTGGATTAGAAATATCCGCTTATTTTCGTTTCATATTTTCCACTGGCTTACCCTATTCTTGTTTTCTCGCCTTTTTGACTTTATTTTTCATTTATTCTATTTTTTTCTTCTTTGCTTCATACGTGATTAATTAAACTCAGGACTAAAGGTGTCTGATCGCTTATAGACTTCTCAATTACTAATCAAGCGTGAAAACTTGGTCAACACATCCTCTCGTCTTCCTTACATCAGGAAGTTCTTTTCTTTAGACTTTCTGTAGAGTATCTCTTATTCTATAATGGTTCTGTCACACTAAGCTGTAGAACCTTTCACACAAGCAAAACACAAGACTAAATGCAATCTTGCGAAGCAAGTTTTGTCCGTAACGTAGGCAATACCAAGTATACTCGAACCCCACGTATAATTTTAAGTTACGCACGCTTACAATACGTTATGGCAAAGCCAATGTAACAGCAAAAAAATGTAAATTCTGGATGAACAATTAATTAATTTGAAAACAAAGAAATAGAATTTTCTTAGAAGTATTTTCATGATTGATTAAAGCTTAAATCTCCTTGCTAATTCTGAATTTATTATTTTGAATTTATTTGCTCACAATAAATGTGATGATTTAAATGATGATTCTGATGGTTTTGTAGATGTTATTAGTCTAGTGTGAAAGGCTCAAGTGTGGAAGTTTATACTTAACTTAACAAAGCTTAAACCTTTAGGATAGAAAATAACGTGCGTAGTATGAAAGCCGTTGAAGTATAATCATGCTTAGTAATTAATTTTGTTGCTACATAAATCAAGCTAATGCCTGCTGACATAAAAATATACAATTCTTCGAAAGAATTGTATACCTAATAAAAGGTATATATTTTTTTCGATTCAAAGAATACACTCAGTAATTACGAATGATTTGCGAGTCTTTTCTTTCGTTTTTCTAAAGGTTTATGAAATGTCATTAATTCGTTAGTTAGGAGTATAAATGAAAATAATCGTCTTAAAAGAACAAGTAAGATAATTCTTTTGTGGTTGCAAGTTTTATCAGTATATTAGAATAGTTTCCTTTTAAATGATTGTCTGACGTACACCTTATCAGAAAGCTTGTTTTTACGCAAACCACATTTGTCATTTCTTTTAATGCAAAAAAAGGAAAACACTTTACAAAAGCACTGTATTGTATAACTTTTAGTCAGAGCAAGAAATTAATTAGAAATACTCTTATTTTTGCATATCTTTTTAAAGAAAGTCGATTGCGATTAAAATGTCTTCCAATAGTGCAAACAAGCATCCTCAAGATTTAGTTTTTCTCCCATTCAAAATCTTTTTGCAGTTGTTTGGTGTGTGAAGTCCCCGGAGCCAAATATTTCACGTCTTTTGTAGCTAAATAAGTCATTTTATACGTTTTAAATTTATTTTCAAGCAGTTCTTGGTAACAAACTGTAAGTAAGGAGCGACTCGGCCCAACAGTAACAAAAAACGGAATTTTGATAACGATAGATACCTAAGCTTTTTTACTGATTCTAACATATACAACTCATTAAATTAAATATTACCAATCAAAAGCTACGAGTCTGAGAAAATATGTCTAGTTTTCAAAAAAGAGGAGAAATTCCCCAAAAAAATCAGCGATCCTAATGTAAATTACACCATCTGATTCAGCATATCCGAAAACCCTACTATTGAGGTTTCAAGCTCATATCTACAAAAATGCGGAATTTTTGTATTTTTTGGCAGAACAAAGATCACGGACGTTTGTTTATTTGTTTGTTTGTTTGTTGTTGTTGTTTTTTTTTCGCAAGGTTGATCGCATCAAACCAATGGTCTAGAAAATTGAAAGATAGCTCATTTGAACGGAAATCAAAAGTTCTAGTGGCCTTTTTAAATCACCAAAAAATTGGAGGGCAATTAGCCTCCCTCCCATGCCCATTTTTCTTCAAACGTGTCTAATCAAAAATTTGAATATAACAATTTGATTCAACATAGTTGAAAGGTTCAATAATTATACTTTTGGTTATGACATGACCCTCCATAGTCCCTGGGAAAGGGATTTTAAGTTACACAATTTGTCTATATTGTTCACATATAGTATTTGTTATTGGGAAATATACGGAAAATTGTCGGGTAGTTTTTTACGGGGAAGAGGGGAAGGATTTTCCACAGGGAGAATTTGCCGTGGGGATAAAGGTTTCGGGGCGTGTTTTTCAGGAGAAATGTTACGCTGGGGGAGGGGAGGGGTGGGGATTTCCTGCGTTGATTTGGAAAACGGTCAGAAAATAAATACGAATAACAAGTTTTTTTCTTCTGAAAGTAAAGAGCAACATTAGCTTTTAAAAAGAAAAGATATTGCTTTGTATACGAAAGGGCTTGCCCATACCTCAACCCTCGCTCTTTTCGCTAAAGCTTGATTTTTGTCTTGATTCTGTAGGAAAGACTACTCAAAAACAAAGGGCCGTTGATTTTAGTGGCAAGCATTCTTAAAGAACTTTGAGACTTTAGTGTAAAAATCATGGGTTGAAGAAGGGGCAGCCCCCTTCATTTACAGAATGATGCGTAAAAATGACGATATAGAAACTGGTTATAGACATGGTACCCCTAGACCATTATAGAACTTTAAAAAGGGGAAATTTTGAGGATATGTTCTATATCTAGAGAGACAGCTTTTATCCCCTTCGTGAAGATTGGATTTGAAGAGAAATTATTCAATGACAGGAAAAGATTTAATTTAAGGCAGAAGTGATGGTGGGTGAGCTTGATTGTTTGGTAAGTATTAGAGGAGATGGGTTGCCACCTGAGGAAATAAGGAAGCATATGAGGTAGGATAAGCGGTACAATGTTCTACGATTTTTACCCAATTTGGGGGGGGGGGTATCGGGAAAAATTATTTAAATTTTGCAGGGGAATGTAAATAATTGGTAGAATTAAAAAAAAGGATTTTTTCAATAAAGTTTGATTTATAAAAGCTGTTGGTGAGAATGATGAGAAAGAAGGCATTTCGGGAAATTTGAAGCTAGAAACATTTCTAAGACCACTGAATAATAGTCTTAAGTCGTTTTCATAGTTTGATGATAGATTTTTTTTAACTGTTTGGCATTAAGTGCTGTCGATTTTTGTCCCATCCCTTTTTGGCTTTCATCCAAATAAATTATTATTACTACGGTGTAGTTTCTTAACGATTGTTAATAAACTAGTGTTTAAACTTCCGAATAAAACAATTCAGCAGACTGCCAATTTCATCACTTCAAGGTTACTTAAAAAAAAAAGTAACATCAGAGGACTGAAGTAACGCGTTGATCGGGAAGCCTTTCTACCGTTAAATAACCAGGAATTTGTAACGGATGAAATGTGACAGAATTCTATAGGAAATACCGTTATACTAGTAAATGGTTCTTGAATGTAATAAAAATAGACCTAGTGATTGAAAGCCGATAACATTGCTGGTTTTACCACACCTAAGAAACGTTGGCACAAAGATCGATCACTGTCAAGAATGATTGTTTCCATATTTATCATTGTATCCACTAAATAGGCTGAATCATGGCGAAACTTGAGAAATACTCCAAAAGTAATTGTTTGTATAAGGCGTAGCATGACTTGTACTCAACAAGCGAAGCTTATCACTAAATGTATTCTTTCACGAAAAGTAGTACTTCAAACTTTTGGAAAATTACATATAGGTTATTTACCAATTGTCGCTTAGTAAAATTCGTGCCATTATATTGTGAAGTCTAGAGGTTACATCAAGGCTTTTTCCAGAGGGGTTACCCAGTTCCAATAAACCATCCCTTGAAATTTGTGTTCAAGTGTAAAAAAGCAAAAATACATATATCCATACTTGTCGTTGCCTTTTGTACAGTCTTCTTATACCCCCCCCCAGGTAAAATCCTGGATACGACCTTGGTTACCAAAAAGAAATTGTCTCTTCAAAAGTGACCTAAGTTTGGTTCAAGATGCGGCCACAGATAAACAGAGAGTCTACGTGTTAAAATGCTGTGACTATACAGTCTTTCTTTGTATTGGCTTAAAGTTTCATGCAAAAGAATCAATCGACTTATGCTTCTTTTTACCCTGGTTCAAAGTTCAATAAAGCAGCAATGTTTAAATACAACGGCGATTAAAACGGAATCTTTATTTGACCTCCGTTCCTGACACAGGCTTAAGGGATAATATAATTGGCTTTGAACAATACGTAAAAAAAATAACCAATGGAATGAAAGCAGACTTCTCAGAGAGAAATAAACTATAAATTCTCTTTATCTTGTTGGTTTGACGATGTCACACATGTGCTATAGAAGTGTGAAATTGAAATAAGGAGAACTTCAAATGGCAGAATCTAGCTTATATGAAACATCAAACCAAAGCGAGTAGAAATTATTACAAATAAGGAAATGGATATAAAACAGACAAAAATTAAAAAAAACTCGGAGAAGATGTAAGACGAATAAAATTGCTACGAATAAGGCTGGCATCGCCATCTCTTGCTCCTGCTCCCCGAAGGTTAGTATTATTAGCGCTTTACTGAAAACTAAAATGATATTACTGTTTTGCCAATTGAATTTCCAAAATATGTAAAATGTTTGAGTTTAAATGAAGAAAAAGACGAAAAAGGGCGTTTTAA
The DNA here is from genome assembly GCF_049724085.1 of Artemia sp. Qi Xiang Cuo. Taxonomy (NCBI): domain Eukaryota; kingdom Metazoa; phylum Arthropoda; class Branchiopoda; order Anostraca; family Artemiidae; genus Artemia; species Artemia sp. Qi Xiang Cuo. The sequence continues at coordinate 25,411,500 of NC_142794.1, read as the reverse complement.
TATTCAAAGTAAATGAATTGTTACCTACGGCACTTTTCAACGGTTTTTTTCTAAACATTAATTAAAAAAAAACTTTCCAAAACATAAGTTTTTAAAATAAATTTAAAGAGCATTTTAAAGTTAAAATCAGCAGATACAAATACCTGTTAAATACAAACACAAAACGACCGGAAATTACTATTAAAGAATAAATGAAACACAAAGCGAACAGAAATTAAATAAACAATCAAACGAAAAAAACATACAATAAGTAATAACATAAATGAATAAAGAGTAATGCTTAAATTGAATATACAAATCAAGCTTAAAATGAAAAAAAAAATCTATTGAGGGTTAAATAAAACCCAAAAGGAACAGAAACTAAATAAACAATCAATGCAAACAAACATACAATAGGAGGGCTAGTTGTCCTCCGATTTCTTTTAACCCTGAAAAAGAGAACTTGAATTTTCAATTCCCAATCAAATGAGCCCTCTCTGAAGTTTATACGCGCATCCTTTCTATAAGAACCACATTTGTCGCCAGGGCATAATTTACAACACCTACCCCCGGGCCCTGGGGGGTTGTGTCGACACCGGATTTTTTGTTATATGGCATTTGAATTATTTCTAACGAATGGTCATCTCAAAATTTTTATCAGATGGGTTTGGGGGAAAGGGCGTGGGGGGGGGGGTGCTAGTTGCCCTCCAATCTCTTTTGACTCTTAAAAACTGAACAAGAACTTTCACTTTCCAAACAAATTAGCCCTCTCTAAAGTAAATACGAGCATCCCTTCCATAAAACCATATATGTCCCAAGGTATAACTTACAACACCCGCCCCATCCCCCTGGGGGGTTGTGTTGACACAGGAAATTTTGTTATGTGACTCTTCAACTATTGTTAACAACATGGCGAACTCAAAATCTTTATCTGCTGCATTTGGTGGAAAAAGGGCGTGGGGGGGGGGGGTAGCTACCCTCTGATCACTTTTTTTTCTTAAAAATTGAACTACAGCTTTCAATTTACAATCATGTGAAGCCCTCTCTGAAGTTTATACGAGCATCCCTTTCATAAGAACCATATATGCCCAAGGGCATAACTTACAATGCCTGCCTCCGGGCCCTAGGTGATAGTATTAACATCGGAGTTTTGTTATTTAACCTTTGAACTATTTTTAACAAAATTTTTATCTGATACATTTGGGAAAAAAGGACGTGGGGGAGGGCTATTTACCTTCCAATCTCTTTTGACTCTCAAAAAGTGAACTAGAACTTTTAATTTCCAATCAAATGAGCCCTCTCTGAAGTTTATATGAGCATCCCTTCTATGAGAACTATCTTGGCCCCCAGGGCATAACTTACAACGCCTTCTCCCGGGCCTGGTGGGTTAGGTTGACTCCGGAATTTTTATCACATGATCTTTGAACTATTTTTAACAAGACGGCTACCCCAAAATTTTTATCCGATATATTTAGGGAAAAGGCGAGGGAGGAATAGCTTCCCTTGAATCCCTTTTGACTCTTAAAAATTGACATAGAACTTACAATTTCCAATCAAATGAGCCCTCTCTGAAGCTTATACGAGCATTCCTTCCATAAGAGCCTTATATGCCCCAAGGGCGTAACTTACAACGCCCGCCCCGCGTTCCTGGGTGGTTCTGTCAACATCGGAGTGCTGTTATCTGACCTTTGAAATAATTTTAACAAAATTTCTATCTCAAAATCTTGACCTGATTCATTTGGGGAAAAATGGCTTGGAAGGAGGTAGTTACCCTTCGATCTCTTTTGACTCTGAAACAGTCAACTAGGACTTTTAATTTCTAATCAAATGAACCCTTTCTAAAGTTTATACGAGTGTCCCTTCTATAAGAACCTATATGTGCCCCCAGGGCATAACTTAAAACGCCTGGCCCCTGGCCCTGTGGGGTTGTGTCAACCCGGAGTTTTTGTTATATGATCTTTGAACTATTATTATCAAAATGGATACCTAAAATTTTTTATCTGATGCATTTGGGGAAAAACAGGGCTAGGGGGCTAGCTTACCTCCAATCACTTTTGACTCTTAAAAAATGAACTGGAACGTTCAAGTTTCAATCAAATGAGCCATCTCTGAAGGCTATACGAGCATCCTCTCCACTAGAACCTTATATGCCCCCAGGGCATAACCTACAACGCCTGCGATCGGGCCTTGAACGGTTGTGTCGACATCGGAGCTTTGTTATCTGACCTTTGAACTAATTTTAACAAAATCTCTATCTCAAAATTTTTATCTGATGCATTTGGAGGAAAAGGGCTTGGAGGTGGGGTTAGTTGCCCTCCAATCTCTTTTGACTCTACGACTTTTAATTTCCAATAAAATGAGCCCTTTCTGAAATTTATACGAGAATCCCTTCTATAAGAACCATATTTGCCCTCAGGGCGTAAATTACGGCCTGGCTTGGCTTGCCCCTTGGCACTGGGGGGTTGTGTCAACCCCGAAGTTTTTGTTATAGGATATTTGAACATATTTTACCCCAGGGCATAGCTTACAACGCCTGCCCCCAGGCCCTGGGTGATTGTGTCGACATCGGAGTTTTGCCATCTGACCTTTGAACTATTTTTGACAAAATGGCTACCTCAAAATTTTATCGGATGTATTTGGGGAAAAAGGGCGTTGGGGAGACTAGCTACCCTTTGATCACTTTTGACTCTTGAAAAGTGAACTAGAAGTTTCAATTTTCAATCAAATGAACCCTCTCTGAAGTTTATACGAGCATCCCTTCCATTAGAACCTTATATGCTCCAGGGCATAGCTTACAACACCTGCCCCCAGGCCCTGGGTGATTGTGTCGACATCGGAGTTTTGCCATCTGACCTTTGAACTATATTTAACAAAATGGCTATCTCAAAATTTTTATCTGATGCAGTTTGGGAAAATGGGCGAGGGGGGGGGGGGCTAGTTGCCCTCCGATCTCTTTCGACTCTGGAAAAGTGAACTAGAACTTTTAATTTCCAATCAAATGAGCCCTCTCTGAAGTTCATGCAAGCATCCCTTCTGTAAGGACCATAGTTGCCCCCAGGACATAGCTTGCAACGCCTGCCTTTGGTAGGAGGGGGGTGTCGATCCCAGAGTTTTTGATTTATGATCTTTGAACTATCTTTAACAAGATGGCTACCTAAAAATTTTTATAGGAGGTATTTGGGGAGAAAAGGGCAAGGGGGAGCTAGTTGCCCTCCTATTACTTTTGACTCTTAAAAAGGGCACTAAACTCTTGATTTCCAATCGAATGAGCCCTCTTTGGAGTTTGTATGACGACCCCTTCCACATGAAGTGCCTCTGGGGAAAAAATAAGTAAATAATAAAACATAGCAGCCGTATGGCCGTTATTACAGGCAAAGCTATAGCGTTGCCTCTGATAAATATAACATAACATCCAAGGATTTGCTGCTCAAAATAAAAAATATTGTCCCGATTTTTGTTGGTTTTTGTTGTTTTTTTGTAGTTCGACAGGGCTACGAGACTGTTGTATTTTTGGCTTTGTTGCTGTATTTTCTACCATTTTTGAACTGACAAAAGCCCATGGCTTACTCCGTTTTTGTTAAAAATAAATAACTGTTGTAGTGTCGCCTCCAGCCGTTTTTTAGCCGTATAACAAATTTAGTAGTATAAGAAACTAAAATTCTTTTTCGAAAGTCTTGCTCCGTATTTTTTCATTTATTGTAATTTTTTTTTATGTATGTATTTTTGCAGATAAACAGTAAATATGATCCAGGGCTTGCACAGGAAGCATTGGAATGGGTAAATAAGCTGACTTCAAAAGTTCCAAACACATCTGGTGAACAAGAAAATTTCTATGAAGTTTTGAAAGATGGTGTCATCCTATGCGAGTAAGTAGATAAGCCTAAAAACGCGGAGTAAACTGAAGTTAAACAAGTTAGTGCGGCAGTGGAATGACCTGCCTACTCTGTTCCAACTTGCCACGCGTATTTACAAGTATATTTAATTTTTTATAGAGGAGAGGGGAGGGGAGAGATAAAAAAAACTACGAGTTGAAAATAATACCAGGGTCAGGTATGGAAGTAGAGGAGGGAGTTGCTATTTTTCATGCGCCTCATTTTCGAATTCTAAAGTTTAAATTGTTTCTGTAATTCCTCATTTATTTCTTCTTAATGTCATTTTTGGGTTTTTTTAAGTTGCTTCCCCCTCTGAATTGTCCACTGAACTGAATTTATTTTACACCTATCATAAACACAGAAATTGATGGAAAAAACAGCAGAAAAGAGAAAACAAAAAACATACACTTAATGGTACAGACAAAGCAAATACACATACACATTAGTAGGAGTTATGAGAGTAGAGGTAACCAAAGATGCGTACTACCTGCCAACTTAGAGTAATACTTGTCAAACAACTGAATGATTACAGCAAATGAATCAGATACTGCATATCGCCGGATCAGGTACGAATTACTCGTTCTCAGTGGAACTTGCAGCAGAAACTCCAAATATCTGAAAAAAGTTCTACGGATTTTAAATTTATCTTTTTTACGCAGAAGTTTCCAATATGGTGTTCAAGCACATGGTGTTCTGGGTGGTCAAGCATATACAAATGTGCGCTTCATTCATTGAGGAACTAAGTCACTAAAAAGAAATCATCTGAGAGGGAAAGGGCTTTCTACAGAAGGGGTAGATTTGTTGCAGCAAGCTCTATCCCCTTCATTCTATGTTGCTTTTTTTAATTGTTATTGTAATTTATTATATCTATAGGCCTATAATTTACATTTTTTACATAACCACACATCTCTCCCCTCCCAAAAATTGTGGTTTTATCTAAATTAACGAGGTTTTCTTGTTAAGAAACTTTGAAAAAGGGCGAATGCACATCATGCAAAATACTCTACTTTGTATTATTTGAAATAGCAACATCTTAGAGGAAATTTTATAAACGGTGATAGGAAAACGGTGCAAACCAAGATTAGAATATTAGAAGCTACAGTGATGACAGTGGTCAAATATGGCTCTGAAGCATGGGCGCTCCGAAAAGCGGATGAAGATTTGCTAAATGTTCGAGGCATTAGTCTGGTCTCCGTATGTAGCAAATTACTTATTATAATATGATACTTTTTAGACTGAGAGATGCCGTAGACAAAGTCTTAAGAGAAAAACAGTGTGGTTTTAGAAAAGGTAGAGGATGCATCGACCAAATTTTAACTCTTAGGTTAATAATTGAGAAGTGCTTGAATTGTCAAACACCTTTGGCCGTTAGTTTTATAGATTATGAGCAAGCGTTCGATTCTGTGGATAGAAAAGCAAAGGTTTTATCCTTGCATGGTATATCAGACAAATACATTAAAGTGATTAGTGCTATGTACGAGAAAAACACGGCTGCAGTTAAGGTAGGAAATGACGGTAGCAGCTGGTTTAGTATTAAATCAGGAGACGTTAAGCAGAGCTGTGTTCTGTCTCCCTTTATATGGATTATTTTGATGGATTTTGTATTAAGGAGCACAGGAAAGGCAATGGGAGACCACGGAATCAAATAGGGAGGAAAATTTCTCCTGGACTTAGATTATGGTGATGATTAAGCATCGTAGATGAAAATGTGAGCAAAATGAATAAACTTTTAGAGGTTCTGCGCGTTCAAGGTGCTAGAATAGGTTTGAAAATTAATGTTAAGAAGACTAAGTCACTAAGGAATAAGGAATAAGTGAAGATGAAAAGGTGACGCTGGGTAATGAAAAGATTCATCAAGTGGATAGCTTCACTTACCTTGGTAGTATTATTAGTAAAGATGGTGGGAGCACTAAAGATGTTAAAAGTAGAATAGCCAAGGCTCAGGGTGTTTTTTTCACAATTAAACAAGTTTGGAATAATAGGAAGATAAGTCTACAGTTACAGTGATGCGATGACAGTATTCACAGTTATTACAGTAGTCAAATATGGCTCTGAAGCATGGGCACTTCGAAAAGAGGATGAAGATTTGCTAGATGCATTCCAGAGAAATTGGTTGCCGAAGATTGTTCTTTTCGACCAACCGTCTAGGGCTAAGCGGAAAGCAGGTCATCCTCGTCTGGGGTGGGAGGACGTAATAAAGAAAGATTTAAAGAAAATGGGAACTTCGTGGGAGGGTGTAAAAATGGAGGCTTTGAATAGATTATGATGGAGAAGGAGCGTGTGTAGCTGTGTTGGCCTCAGGTGGCTTGGTGCTGCGGTGAGTTGTTAGCAGTAGTAGTAGTAGTTTTCCACAGAAGTTGCTTAAGGATTGCTCTTGGTACCCGGCTGACTGACCGTATTTCAAACAATAGGCTGTACGAAAAATGTTGTTCAATACTGCTCTCTAGGGCTATAATGAAAAAAAGGTTGAGGTGGCTAGTGCACGTTGTGTGGATGAAGGATTACAGATTGCCGAAGATTTTTCTTTTCGGCCAACCATCTAGGGCTAAAAGGAAAGCAGGTCGGCCTCGTCTGGGGTGGGAGGGAGTCATAAAGAAAGATTTAAAGGAAATTGGAACTTCGTGGGAGGGTGTAAAAAGGTAGGCTTTGACTAGATTGGGATGGAGGAGGATCGTACGTTGCTGTGTTCACCGAAGGTGGCTGGGTACTGCGGTGAGTTTTTAGCTGTAGTAGTAGTAGTGATAGAAAACATATTTACCAAAAATCTGATCATGTACTACAACTCTGATTTAGCCGCAAGATATCATCCATCCAAGTTTTTGGTTTTATATTTAGTCTAGAAATCTCAATGTGAAAACATCATAAATCTCAGGCGAAAGAAAACATACAAGAATATTTTTAAAAAATTTTCTCATGACCTCAAAAACTTCGGAATGAACTCACGACTTGGTAAAA